>NC_066844.1:4528276-4828276 GCF_001640805.2 Lates calcarifer
GTCAAAAAGTGTCAAAAAATGTCATAGTATAGTATGGCATCAAAATTCACCAAAAAATGTCATAGTATAGTATGGCCTCAAAAATGGTCAAAAAATGTCATAGTATCGTATGGCATCAAAAATCACCAAAAAATGTCATAGTATAGTATGGCCTCAAAAACCGTCAAAAAGTGTCAAAAAATGTCATGGTATAGTATGGCGTGGTTAAATGGTTAGTGGTTAAAAACATTCACGTTGATACAATATTAAACAGAGTAGCAAAATATTCTGTTTTCAGAAGCATTTATTTGAGTAAGATAATACTTTATCAGTGTCATAACAGGGAAATTCAGTGTTAAAACAGCAAAAATAAAAAAAAGGGCACTGATATTGCACTATATAAATGTGTGTGTCTGTGGAAAACAGAGGTAAGACAGCCACTTTAAGATGTGTCGTAAGTCACATGTTGGGTATTCTTGTTTCTGCAGGAGGAGACGGCAGCAGCTGAAGACCTGAAGTGGATGAAAGAAAAGAAAAGTTTTACGAAGCTGTCAATTAGATCAAAGACATCCAGTAGCTAACTGCTGTAAAGTAAAATTGCTGGTTTCCTGTTGTTCAAGTGAAAACACTTTTCTCCACCATCTGTAATGTAGTTATGGGCACATTTTCCAAAGACTTAATAATTGTATCACAAGCAGTTAAGTGATCACAAAGATGCTTCGTAGACATGTTGATCTTTGGAAAACGTACTCATAACTACATTAACCCTAACTCTGACCAGGTCTATCAAGTGTTTTCTTGTGGTCAAATGTTGTCTGGAATAACAATTATCTAATAAGTGTCCTTCTAAACTTTTGAGTTGTATTTCTCTATTTTGTAAGTGAAGTTATACAAATCATGTTTTAAGGCTTTATATTAATTTCTTACTTTGTCGTAACTAGTGTGTTACTGCCTTACTGGTACATAAATTATGTTTTTTTTTTTTTTAATTTGCTTCATACAAACCTGTGTAAACCTAAATGTTTTGTCCTTATTTTTGCACCTATTCCTTGAGGGTTAAAAAATTATTTTAAAATTATTTCATTCTTACTTTTTAGAACTATTTATTTAAGGTTTATATTTATTAAATAGGTTTCTATTCTATTCTGTATTTTCTCTTCAATATATTTGTTTTCCATATTTTTTAAACTTACTTTTTGTAGCTACATTGTTGAAAAACATTAATTGATACTAATTAAAACTGACAAATTAATTAAGCAGTTTTAATTTGTTGCTATTTGTTCCAGACAAGTTAAAGTGTCAAACTGCAGCTAAGATAATGACAGAGTCAGACTGAAAGAACAAACTAACACTGACCTTCTGGAAATGTCTTCACATCTGTCTCTTCTCTCTGTGGTTTAATGGTTTAAGTTTGAATCCTATGGAGAAAAACACAACAAACATTAATATAAAGGTGTGACTTAACACATCAAAATAAAAGCACACAGAATTTCTTGGTACTGAACTTCAAACAGTCAAAAGACAGAGAAGTAAAAGACACTAAATCTACAAAGAAACCAGTGTGGACTAACTGGTTCTGGACTAATCAGAACTATTCCAAGAGTTAAATTTGCTTTAGACACAAAGACAGAAGAAGCTGCTCTGACTGGAGAACTGACTCCACCAGCTCCTGATATACAGCGGTGGATGGAAATGATTTTTCTCTAAAGTCAGTTGAACTAAATTTGGTGGATAGAAGCCAAAATGAAGCAAAATTACAGTGTTTCTAGTGTGACATTGACCTGAATAAGTTCTTCACATCTTTATGGGATACTGTACTAATGAGAAAGAGAGGGAGAAAGAATAAAGCAGGATACACACCAAAAGATAATCGGTCCAAAATACCCCATCCTGATCTAAGTCAGCAAAGGTCTGATTGTCCTTTGGTTCTAAAGATGATCTTGTCAGATTAACCTGTGGTGTGAGGTGTGTTCAGAGTGATTTTACCCTCCCTGATCTGCTCTGAAGACAATCTGAGCCGCCTCGATTAATATTAAACATGTTCAATATTTCTGATCAGATTAATGTTGTGTGGGAGGAACACTGAGCATGCACTCTGTGGACTGTCACGTGGAATGATAGCCAATCAGAAAGCAAGCTGTCTAAAGACGGAACCACAACAAACAAGAGACATTGTCATCCGCCATGTTTATTTACTCTAAAGTCTTGTTTGACCGTGTGAGATTTGGAGTTCTGAGAGTCCAGACTCTGGTTGTTGGTGGTGAATCGGTTAATGTGTGGAGTAGCTGTGTTGGTCTTCTCTCTGCACATCACACACTTTAAGAATAAAGCTGTGAAATCTGACATTATTTGTCATCATGTGAGTGGTCTCTCACATTTTCTACATTTGATAAGATTTTAAAAATCTGTTAGTGTGTCCCAGGCTTAAGAGAACAAGGGAGAGAGAGTTAGATAGAACAAGTAGGAAGGAGAGGGAGAGCTGATGTTTAAATTCTTCATTTTCTTTGAACTGTACATTCATGAACTATGTATATAAATTTTAATAATGAGTGAAGTCTTTTGTGACAAATCAAACTATTCAGACTTCAAATTAATTACTGAATATTAACAGTTAAATGTCAGTGCTCTGTGTTGGACAGCTGATGTAAAGTTGTTTCTTAATTACCTGGAGGCCTCAGTCCTGGTTTCACAGAACTACTTAATTGTATGAAGACACTCTGTGATCATGGACAAAGTGGTGACACCTGGAGGAAATAAAAATTAGAAATATACAAGGATAAAGTACAATACACTACTCCTATTCCTCATCAACAGTTTAACCATGAAAACATTTTCCAAATGTCTCAGAAAATGGGCTGTTTACTGTCACATATGACAAGAAAAAGCATCACATCTTTAGGATTCAATAACAATAAATATTTGGGAAAAATAACTAGATTTTAAATCTTAAATTTCTATATTAATTGTCTCTCAACTGGAGGAATCATAGTCCATAGGCAGAAAATTAACTCACAACTATTAAAAATTACTTTAACTAGTACCATTTTCTGACAATTTATAGACATAATTAATCAGTTATTATATTCAACACTAAACTCATTAAATACCATGGATTTAAACAAAAGCACTGTTACTAACAATAATTCAACACATTTTTTTCAGACTGGGTAAATCTTTAGAACACATACCTGTTTGGTTTGTAAGGTGAGAGCTGGTGTTTCTGTCCATGCTGCAGCAGCTGAACCAGTAAACCTGGAAAACACAAGTACAACAGAAAAGAATTACCTCATTAATAAAGAATAGTTCACCTCCAAACAGTGTAGAAAAATACATCATTGAAAACTTAATATTAGAACATTGACAATCACAGTTTGAGTCTTGAGGTTAATCAATTAGGGCTGAAAACATTAGTCAACATAAGCAATGATGTTGATCATAAAAAATGATCAATGCAGAATTTTAATGTCCATGCGACGTATAAAACCATGAAACCAGAGACTTTGTAAGAGAAACTATGTTCACTTGTTACTGCAATGCACTACATGAGGTGCTGAGGGCAGTATCGCTGCCATTGAATGTAATGACTGTATTGCTGACGCAACGTGACACCAATCAATAAAATCTCAAGTCACCACAAACAAATTTCTAAACAATAATATACACAACAGATGATCAGTGTATGGACAGATTACAACCACAAAGTTTCAAAGACAAACAAACCGACAAAGAGGCAAAAAATTGTGTTGTAAAATGATCACAATGAGATGCTTAACTGCCACACTGAAACACAAAATGGCCACAAAGAAACGTTAGATGACCTGAGCCCTGTACTACGAAGGGAGTTTAACCTACTCTGATTTAACTCGGGGTTATCAAGGACACTGGGGGTTGACAAACCTTGACTGCCTCGATCCGTGTTAAACGGTACTACGACGGTGATTAAGATAAGGTTAATTGAGTCAGTGTTAACTTATTCGGAGTTAGTGCGCGTGCATAAAACGGGCGTGCACCGTATCTCTCAGGTGAAGAGCGCAGGTTAATTCTGTCGGTTTACGAGAAGTTTAAAGAGACTCTAACGACACAATTTAAAACTGCGGCTGTCAACAAAGCCAGGGAGACTTGTCAAATGTTCTCTAGAACCTTAATTGGAAATCTGAACCTGGATGAAATATAAACATTCCATAAAGTGATAAACATTCATATTTCCCATCATTAATGCTGCATATTTTGGTATGTAGTCAACAATTACAACAGTCTGTCGCATTATATTATCTTTCAGGATAATAATGCCCCCCACCCCCATTTAAAGGATTATTGAAATCGATAATATGCTACACTAATGATGCTTAATTCTGCGGCTTGATTGTGAGAAAAAAATAATATAATGAAATGAAAATCACATACTACATACTATAGCGTCGGACGGTCTTTAGACAACCCCCGTCCTACGGAGTCAGTCTCCCTCAGTGGTTGTACCAATATAAATTAGTTCTTCCATCTGCTACTTAGGTAAAAGTAACACCGAGTTAACAACAAACATAAACTGCTCGGAGAAGTTTAGAAACGCAGCGTAATGACCATGGCAACAGACCCCGGGTAAAACCTATCCACCTTTCGTAGTACAGATTAACCGGGAAGTTACACCTGACGTCACCAAGTTACTCCTGAAGTTACCCTGATAAGCCAGTAACCTCGCTCTGTAGTACAGGCCTCTGGAATAGACACAAAGCTACAAAGACACAATACGATGCAAAGCAACCACAAAGAAGCTGACCATAAGTAGATGTGATGAACAGCCAGCTAGAGACGCAAAACGATGCAATACCACGACAGACCGACACAAAATGATCACATCGAGATGATAAATCGCCATGAATTAACTTAAATGATCAAGATGGAGCACAAAATTATAAAGCAGTAAAATGTTTGCAAATTAAATGCAAAGAGATGCAAACAGAGTTATAAACAGACAAACAGACAACTAAACAGTTACCACCCTCCACAACTCATATCAGGGCAACAGTTTATATGCGATATAAACGACTGATAATGGGATTTATAAAATTCATTACACGGTAATGCTAATGCTAACGCTCTCCGAAAACGTTGATGCTAACGCTAGCCGCCGTTTGCCTTACCTTAACGCCGTAGGTGTGTTCAGCGTCTAGTCTCACCCGTGTTCGACAAAAAAGCAGCTCCAGAGTTTGTTTTAGCATCCAGACCTCTTAATTAACGACAAAAGGCGTCTTCATGGTTTGTTTTAGCATCCAGACCCCTTCGGTAACGACGTTTTCTCACAGTACTGGCAAACAGAGGCAACGCTTCGAACTTGGTTTAAATCTGATTACGACTTCCTGTTTCCGCCTCTTTGCGCTCCACCCAGAAGTTCGTAGCCAATGATGAGACACAATGACGACATACGTCAACTAACCTTTGCAGAAAAACGCTGATTGGCCGGCTCATTCTGGTCCGCCTAGCAGCCGCCTGTGATTGGTCTTAAAGGGAGAGAAGCCTTAGATGCATTATAAGTACCAGCTCTGCAAGCTTACCCGCTAATTTTTTTGTTTGTAGCATCCATTGGCCATTTTTATTCGTTACATTATTGCTGTTTGGATCTTGTTTAAATCTTAAGTCATTCTGTTAATTAAAATGACAATTTTTGCCTGAGCTATTTGTTCTGATGCTTAATTGTTATTTCTTTGAGCCTTTGAGTGTTTGCATTTGGTCTTTAACTTCAAAATTTATAATGTTGTGTTTCCTAACACATTAGCCATAACTCCTTAAAAATGAAATTAAATGCCCATTGCATTTAGTTAGTTTTAGATTTTTTCTGCCCACGAATGGTCAAAAATCCCTTGCTGTGTGTGTACCAAGCTCTATGGCCGATCTACAGTTAAGCATTATTCTTGAACTTGCTTTTAAATCACTGACCATATTGGGATATTGTACAATTAATGTGCCATAAAACCAAAACTGGAAGCTAAAAGAGCCTGAAAATCATCACACACTTTCACATTACACAGAACCATTTGATTGATTGCTAATAAAAAATATTGACTTTTATTTCTTATTTGCATATAGATGAACTGTAAAAAGCCATGATATAGCCAACAGGTTATTGTGGTTTGTAAACAGACAGCTTCAACTCCAGTTTTCCTGGTTTTACTGGTCCAGGTCCAGAATGTTTGGAGGTTCTGGTTCAGGTTCTGCTGGCTCCACCCCTTGAGTAGTTTCCTGTAGGAAGGAGAGGAAATGATCAAACTCTGACCAGAATCTAATCAATTCATCATTGAGTCCAAGTGAATGCTTGTACCAAATGTCAAAAAAGTCCAACACAAGAAAATAACCTCCAGCCACAGCTGTTACCAACTTTTAATATTTGCATAATAGTAGTGGATGAAAACATGCATTAATTAGCAGTTTCTTTGATTGATTTAACTAAAATTTATGGTATGTTTGGACAAAAATCTGCCTCTAAATCTGTTTATAACTGAGCCTTCAGGTCTGACAGCAGTGGAATCACACAGCTGAAAACTGAAGTGAGGTCAGTCTGCTCTGCGATAGAGGAAATATGTGTAAACTAGACCTCAGAGTGTCCTTCACAACAGTGGGAACAAAGCAGTTTGTGTCCAACCCTGTCCAGATATTTGTTTTTTATTATAACAAGGACCTGAAGATCTTCCTTTATATAATGTGTATTTATTCAGGAGACTGAATCTGTACTTCAGTCTATAAGAAAGATATTTAACAATCATCATTAGTAATTATCAAAGACCTGAGTACATGTACTGCACTTTTTTTGCTTGAACAGGAATTTTTCTGCTTTATAGTTTATTTCCATTTGTGCCAATTTTAAGGAACATTTCAATGAAACTAGTTCTAGAAAGTGTGTGACAAGATCTGAAAACAAACCAACCATGAGCAACTGAGCTCACATCAGCCTTTGTGTTATTAGCATCAAGTAATTCACAGCAGGAGAGATCGGTACAGAGACGATATCTTCTGCTAGTACCAGATAAAGAACATTTATTATCAGATTAAATTAAATTTTCATTTGAATTATTAGATTTTGACTCTTAAAACCTCTAGATTGATCTTTGAATTTGTGACTATGAAAATATCCTTATACATCTTAACATAATTGTTCTTTACATATGATACAGGATGTATGGGAGAATGTGACGTTTCTATTATGAGCTGATAACTTCTATAATATTTCTTTATTGCTTTCATTGCTTCTTATTATTGTATTCCTTTATGTTAAAGTATTTTGTTGTATGTGTTTAGTGTGTTCTTTCAGCTGAGTGCTTCCAGATATTCACTATAAATCTGTCGTGTTACTATCAGGACAGGGGTTTGTTTCTTTGTTCTCTTTAATGATTTAGTGTCTCAAAATAATGAGTTAGTCCTCCTATGTCATTATTGTGGGATGCTAAGTTATTATTTCGAGGAGGTTTCTCATTATAAGGACTTACAGGGTCTTTAATTAGTGTATTTTTTATTACAGTGGTGAAAATGGGTTTTCACAGTTGTAAAATGTTGTCTTATAGTTTTAGAAACTTTGCAGTGTTTTAGTGTCTGAGAGGCCTTTGGACTTTCTGGATCTTATTTAATTTCTCACCACTGCCTGAACCAAAGCACAGCCCCCTTGCATTGTTTTACCACAGAGCTGTTTTCCGTCTGAATGGAGCGGTGTAGTTTAAAAACCCAGTGAGCAGCTCAGACTCTCCTGCTGACGTCAAAATGGTTCAGATCCGGTCGACTCACCCCGAATGGCTCGTTGAAGGCCCTGGAGCCGCTGTACAGAGGGTTGGGGATGGAGACCAGTGTGGGTTTATTCCTGCCGCCGGCTGCACCGCCGTCCTCATCATCATTCTGTCACAGAGGAAACAACAGGAAGCTCTGTCAGCTGTTAGCAGGGCAACAGTGAAGCACCAGCAGCTGAACATTTTACAGAGGGATTAGACTATCAAACACTGACATTTAAATCTGTTCTACAGCTTTAAAATTCACAGCTGAGATAATAACAGATGCAATTTATATCACGACACTTTAAACTCTCAGGGCGTCTGAAAACCAGAGTTTGTTTTCTGAGTAAGTGGAAAAAAACAGAACTAAAGGCCTTAAGTGCTGAGTCACTTTGTATCCCTCCTGTTCAAACAAACCATCAGAAGACGTCTGTCTGGAAGTGATGGAGGACAAAAGGTCCTTGTTCTGTTTTACAAAGTTTATCTGAAGTTAATATAAGGTTTCAGCTATCTGAGTGACTCAAATCAAGTTTGTTTTTTAGTAAAAAAAAAATCCCGCAGGTATGTTAGGTGCCTCTGACACCTGACATACACTGAACTCTGAATTATTCAGATATACAGTACTATGAGCGATGAAACATGATGAGATGGGTTTTTGTGCTGCTCGTGACTTCTCCGTCTGTAAGTTCCCTCAGGTAGAATTATTATTTTCTGTGATTTGTACATTGTGATATTTTATATAGGCTCATTATACAGGCGGTAATAAGTTCAGCTACTGTCAGAACAATAGAGTTTCCCTACAATCCAGCCAGCACATAGCTACTAGTCAGGTTTAAATTCAGAGATTTACATCTAAGTTTATTTAATTAAAATACCAGGGCTGATTGATATTTCATGTTCTGAGGCTGAAGGAGATGAGTTAAACAGCTCTGGTAACCAGCACACACAGCGCAACTCTTGTTTCTGCAGAAAGTTTGAGGATAAAAACTTTTGTGGTTTTTCTGTCTCAGGTCATTAAAAACTGAAAGTCAGCTCTGACTGAGAAAATGATCCACAGCAGTGATGACATCATCGTCACAGCCAAAATGGTGACCACTGAGCTCCTGCCTCATCTTAGGTAAGAGGTGTTAGTCTGAGGGGTTGAACAGAGCAGGTGTTGGACGAGTTCAAATCCACATTTAGTGAATGACTGGCTGATGTCCATTTTTCTCAGACAGAGCTGAGCTGACAATTTTCAGTTACCTCTGTATATGTGTGTGTGTGTGTGTCTTACTTTAAAGTAGTGGAAGCGGAAAGCGTCGGTCTTATGTTTGAAGACGTAGTAGCCGAGTGCAGCCAACACACACACCAGCAGCAGCGACACCAAGATGGCTGACGCCGTGCCGCTTGAGTGGGTGTGGCCACGGGATGCATCATGGGAGATCTGAAGGTGACAGGTATGACAAACATAAACACAAACACACATGAGAATAACTTCATAGTATTTATAAGGACGTCACATCAAACCATTGTAATCCTCACCCACTGGATGTCACATACACACTCGCTTTTTGTCCGTCCGGCTCTAATTGCCATGGCAACAGCTACACTTTGCTGCTCTGTCACCATGGAGACATGACACTCTGTACCGGGTCATCACCACCACCGTTATTTCCCCAGAGGGAGACAAAAACTCAGCCAGTTAAAATGATGAAAGTCTTTTAACAGGTTGTTTCTTTGTTAGAGATCTGATTGGATTCATCTGAAACTACGTCACAACAGAGAAAAGTACGAACATAGTGGATCTGTAGGTCTGACTGATGGGTTTGATTTCTCCTCTTTTAATCTGCATCATGAATAATAAGAGAGGAAGAGAATCTGATGTCTTTCTATTATCATTTCTGCTCATTTTGGCGAATAAATCTTTTCTATAAAATGTTATACAACATCCTATAAAATGTAGTCATAACTGAGATTGTTAAATAATACATTTACAAGCAGAATATCAATATATTCAACAGATTCAAATATTTATGAAATTCAAAAAAATCTGTAGCTCCCAGTATAAATATGGTTGATGTGTTCAGTGATGTCCATTTAAACACTGTGATCTGAGAGGATTATACATCGATCACTGACAGGTCAAGTGAAAAACATTGATCATCTTGAAACAATAAAATGTTCTGCTGGGAAACCTTGCATCCTTCCATTCACCTGGATGTTACTCTGACACGTACCACCCACCTAAACATTGTTGTAGACCAAGCATACCGCCCCATGGCAACAACACACAGAAATGTGTTGAGGAACACAACAACGAGGTGTTGACTAGAGAGCATTGTCCTGCTGGAGGAGGCCCCTGCTGCTGCCATGTACTTGGTCTACAACAATGTTTAGGTGGGTGGTACGTGTCAGAGTAACATCCAGGTGAATGTCAGGACACAAGGTTTCCCAGCAGAACATTGTACTGTAACGAGATGATCAATGTTGTTCACTTCACATCAGATGTGGCTGATCTGTGCATATATATAACAAGAGTTATTAACAAATTTCATTTTTGTATCAAATCGTTTTTTCAACAGTACTTCAAATTGTAATTGTTTAGTGAAGTTTAAGCTCATTAGTTTTACAGTTGAATTATTTAGGTGGATTTTATAAATATGTATTATTTTGACGAGGATAAATAATTCATGCCAGTGTTTTGATCAGGATTAAAGAGGCAGAATAAAATAAAACACCCTGGTTGAGTCAACGAGTTGAAAAAGGTTTTTGTAAAAATCAAAATATGAAGAAAATTCCTCTAGTTTTATGCAAAATTTATACACAAACCCTAAGTGATGAGGCTGTTTGATACTGAGAGGGAAACTCTGGTGTTTGAAGAGTATTTTTGACCATTTGTTGTTGTTTTACCCGACTGAAGTCTGTTGACCTCAGACTGCAGTGAAGCGTCTTTGGCTGCTGCTGAGAACTCAGTGACCTTGTGTAGATGTGTGATAATGTGATGACGCTCAAAGGAGGAGACCATAAAACAGACATAAAACATAAAACAGCAGCACTCAGGACTGTTTCCTCCAAATCCTCGAGGCTCCACACTGTCTCTTAATCTGACACACGGGGTCAAAATAAAGAGATATTTGGAGCTTTTGTTAAAATCAGTGTATTCTCACCTTTCCACAGACTTTATTTTACAGCAAACTGCTCAGTAATGCCCCATATGTTACATTCTTTAATAATTAGCTTTATTGTATTTATCAGATTGTGCCTTTAAACGAAAGAGTAATTGGGAAGTACGTGAATTACTTTTGATAATGAGGATTATATTATGATGATTATATCATAAGTTGTGTCTTTTTTCAATTTCTAAGATGATTTATGGACATTTAATGAGGTTTTAAACAGTGTTTGTCAGTAGGTTGGTTTCCATCCATGCTCTTATACATCATGCACGTATACACCATACACCAATAGTGCTTTTAAAAAGAGTTGAAACGCAGAAAATTCAAAAAAATCTCAAAATATAAACAATGATGCAAAATGATTTTGTAAAATTCAACAAATTAGAAACACCCTTTGTGAATAATCATAAGGAACAAGGAGGATGTGACCAAAACAGAGACATGAACATCTGATCTGAGTGGACTGAGACGGTTAAGTTCCTCACATTAGAACGGCCTGACAGCCCTGCTTCTACTTCTGGGGAACGGGGGGTGAATGATAAGATTGTGGATGAAATTTATTTGTGACTCATAATATTTGCATAAGGATAATGTGAAATTCAGTAAAAATGTGCGCTAAATTTGAATGGAAACCTGCCAACTGACTTATAAAATCATGCTCTGGATCAAACCATTTTCACTCACCGGTGGGGGGGGCGCCGTCAGCGGGGCCTCGATGACATGGATGATGCCATTCACAGCGGGGATGTCCCACTCCACCAGCAGCCGCTTGTCCACCAGTTTATAGCTCTGAGGGAAGAAACAAAGACATGTCAACACTTAATGTTAAAGGGGTTAATTCTAAGTTTTCCCTGACGCTGTGGATGTGGTTTCTTGCAGGAAGGAGCAAGCGGTGGTGATGGTGCAACTCAAAACGTTTCCTCTACACTGGTGAGTAAACAGCTGTTAGTGCTAACATTAGCTATGTGGCAACAGTAAGTAAGTAATAGCTCCTCTAAGTCCTGTTATTAAACATTTCTAAGCTGTATTTACCACAACTGTAACTCCCCCTGTGGACTGGGGCTGGTGCATGAACATAATAAACGACAATATAGTAAAACAAATAATTAGAGACGTTTTCCTGTGTGGGACTGGTTTCTGATAAGGCAGCAATTAAAAAGAGTATATGAGCTTTAATTAATGGTTCTATCGATGGATGCTGAATGTTTTATAAATCAGTCATTAATAAGAGGAAGTTTTGGGTTGCCAGGTTGTGGAAAATCCTGGCAACCCAAAACCCAAATACATGAAAAGTTTGTATTTTAGCTCATTAATATGTGGGAGAAACCAGGAAACTCCACTGGACTATTTGACTTATCTTTAACATTCTAGACCAAAATCCCTTTATAAATTACTTGTCAAACGTTAATGTATTATTGTAGAATCCTTTATTCATGCTTTAGAACTTTTAACTTCAACTGATGGTTCATTACAAGCTGAGAAACCAATTGCCTTTTATTAATGGAAAACTAACATTTATACAGTGTTTTTTTTTTCAACCCAAAAGTAGTTCTTGTTAATGGTTTATAACTGCTCTATAAAACGTTAGTAATTTATTCATTACCCAATTAATAAAGCCGTTGATTACAGGCCTTTTTAAATGATACCTTAACAGAAAGTGTATCTCTTTAACAAATACAGTAATAAACAGTTAAAATGTTCTTGTAGCTGCTTATAGCTACACTGTAGTTTAAATGTACTATCATAACATGCAAATAAACACTGAACAGTGGGACTTAAAAGTAAAACGTTACCACTTTTGTGTTTAGATTAATGATGTGTGTGTGTGTGTGTGTGTGTGTGTGTGTGTGTGTGTGTGTGTGTGTGTGTGTTTCTGACCTCGTTGTTGCCGTGGGTAACAGTCAGGTTGAACCCGAGCCTCGATGTGATGGCTTCCTCATGTCTCAGATCCTTGAACGGTCTTCTGCTGTGATTGGTTGAGATGTGATACTCGAGATCTCTAGCAGACAGAGTCTAAACATGGAAACACAGAGTAGAAACTGAGTAGATTTCACTGACGGCTCCATCTGCTGCAAAAGGTTAAAAACTTAATGAAGCCTGTGTGGATCTGTCTATTTCTTGACAATCCAAACATGTAGGTGATGCACACTTAATTAAAACTCTGACTGTGTTCTTTGTTTTACTTTAAATTAAATGTAAAATAATACATGGCAAAAAAAAAGAACAGAAGCAACATGTTCTTAATATTAAATAATTATCTTTATTAGTATCTTTAGTTACTAGAAATACAGACCACATCAATAAATAATAAATAAATAAAATCATCAATAGATAAATAAAACAGAAAACAAATTACAATATTAACAACTATTTCACTTTTGTAAGAATGGCTGTAGCAATATATTGTAGTAATTTAATTTACAGTAAACTGATGTATTTTAAAGTTATACTACTGTAATACTAACTGTTAATTTCTACTTAACAGACTCCAGTTGTATTAGTACCTGACCATTAAGTAGAAACATAAAATACTTCTGACTTGTTTAAGTTACTGGTTTCACTTGTATTAAAATAACGCGGCCTCCCTTCACTGCTGTTTTCATACTGAGGGTTCACAGGTTCACCACTCAGTAACTAAAGTTAGAGTTGAACATTTTCAATTATTTGACAAATTAATATATATATATAATCACTGATGTGTTGAGGTTGTATGTCACCTGGTTTGGAACGAATCCGGCGTTATGAGGAACAAACAGCGTGACCTCAGACTTCCTGTGAGACAGAAAGTCAATGAGCTGTTTGCCGTCCGAGGTTGAGCTGCTGTAATCCAACAGCAACTACAGCGAGAGACACAGGGAGAGAGTTACTTAGATTCACAGATGATTTCTCGTCAGGACTTGAAATCCTCTCAGCCAATCTGTGATACATGCTCATATTTTGTCTGGTTGTTTTTGATGTCTACAGCAATAGACTAGCGCTGCATTACAAAAAAGAAACTGATTTTCTCTGATCTCAAGATCAATCTCTGCGTTTTTCCCTGTTCTCAGTAAACATATCTCTGTGGTAAAAGTTCTGTGGACAGTAGCTACGTGTTGTTAGAGGCTCAGTTAGTGTGTAAAACATCTACTTTGTTGAAATTGAGTTAAAACAACAAAAAGGTTTTCCTAAGTTAAACAGTAACATAGATTATAGTTGGCTGTCGTGAAGCTCAGGAATAATTTCAGTCTGTTCAGACCTGACAGAGTTTACTGTGCTGCTGTGACTTACGATGGTCAGCTGACTATCTCATGGTAAATCTAGAGGTCATATCTACAAGGGGGACTGACTGAGAAAGTCTCTACACACTGATCTCAGCTCAGTTTGAGATATGATTTCTGGATATGAGACAGAACAGCCTCACAGTGTGGCTGCAGACTCTTGGTCTTGTTTTCCTGAATTCAACCTTGATTGTTGCCTATTTAATCTTGAATATTTAATGTTACAGAGAAACTGAATTAAAACATCTGAAAGACTAAAACAGTAATACATGGTACAGTTATATTTGGCTGAAAGCGCTCTGCTCTTTTGAACTCAGCTTCCTCAGTTATTAAAAGTCTTGATTTAATTCACACCAGTTTGAAATAGTTTCTCTTGACTGTCACTGACAGTAAAATCTGTTTTTGGATGAAAGCATCAGCAGAGTCATATTAAAGCGTTATCAGGGACATCTACATGATTATAACTGGATGTTATTAGTCAGCTGGAAGTGAAAATGTTTATTAGGTAAAGTAAGTATTCATGAATACACTGCGTGTTAATATTACTGATAGGACAGAAATAACTTCAAGAACTGAAGTTATGATAAATTATCCTTCAATATCTAAATGGTCCAACTCACCTTGTAAAAGATGGAGAAGTTACTGTATGTTGCGAGGACGTTCGTCAGAACACCGTGACAGAAGTCTCCGGTCCCAACGTAACCAGCGGGACACGTACACGAAACGTCTGTACACACACGCGCACACACACACACACACACAAAAATATAACTGGGACTTTTAACAGATTGGGGTTGTCAGAGGCGTTTGTTTGTGAATGTGTTTGTGAAGTGTTTGTTCTTCATTTACGGATTTAAATGACTGTGTCCAATCCATATTTACAAAGCTAGGATGCCAAATATTCTTTGATTCCAACCTCTCCTTTGAGAACTTGTACCTTTGAGCCTGTAGCAGTAGGCGTCGTACATGCTGCTCTGGTCCACAGGGTCTTTGTAGATAACCAGGCCCACGTGGTTGTCTCCACACTTCAGCGAGGGGAAGCGGGTAGGGTATCCCACCTTCCCTCCCTCCATCCAGCCGGCTACGCACAGATGCATCCCAAGCTGTCAGGACCCAGAGAAGAGTGACAACAGCGGGATAAATGACTGGTCACACGTTCATGGCATCCACTGCTGTGGTCAGGACAGCTGATAGATGAGGACGAATAATTCACAGTTAACCTGGAGGAGGTTGTGACAGTGTGGCTGTAAATAATTTGTATAAACATATAGGGAAACCTTTTGAAACGCTTTCTTTCCAAACAAAACATGTGAACACTAGTTTTTTGTCACCATTGTGGGCGTGCTTCCAGTTTGTGTTTCCTATGCTCCCCTGTCTCCCTCTCTCTGTGTCTGTGTTGTGGGCTTCTCTCAGCTGATTAGCCTGCACACCTGCATGCCCTCATCAACCAGTCAGTCAACCACCTGGCTCGTCATCCACTCATCACCAGGTTGTTGTTTCACATCTGTTCAGTAGCTCACCTTCACAGGCCACTTAGAAATGTTTACTCTAGAGCTTCGACTCTTGTGTTGTGTCGGGAGTAATCCTCATCTCCCTGCCTGCAGATCAATCACAACCCAGCCTTCATCACAACTCAGTCCTGCTTCACCAGCTCTGCTCAGCCCTCCGCCTTCACCTGCCATAAACCTCACCTCAAACCCACCCAACAAACAACAACAAAAGTTTCTTATTCATTCAAACTCAGAGTCTGTGTCCTGCGTCTGGGTTCTCTTGTTGATTGTAACATCTTTAGCAAATGTCACTCAAATAGTAGTATACTGTGCATTTGTTACTTGATTTCCAGCAGCAGGACAGACAGTGAAACTCAAATACACAAAGGAATAAAAATATATCAGGCTTTATCAGCACTCAGTTAATAGATCAATTTATTTGATTTGTTGCTAATAAGAAAAATATAGAATATCACCAGACTTGTGCTTTAGGTCTAGAAATGTCAAAGTAAATTGTTAATGTAAATGCAATATACAGACTTTGCACCAATCCAACCCCAGTTCCTCCATTCTTCTTTACATACTTGGCAGCACTTAAATACCACCTCTGCCAGAATGGTTCTGGATATGTCTTTAAGAGGGAGTTGTGTTTAGGATCAAACTGAATTCTGCTCATTTTTTGAAGGTAGCTGTTGAGCAGAATCCAGATGCATGCTCAAATATATTTTTAAAATATACTGTTTGTGTGTATGTGAGGGGTGCTGACCTCCCCGTCTGTAGATGGTTTACCTGCTGTGCGTCTCCCAGCTGTTTAAAGCTGGCCAGCGTAGCGCCCTCAGCCTGGCAGCCAGCGTCAGCCTGACTGAAGTTCATCTTGTACTTCCCCTCTGGAGAGCGCAGGTGGAACACTCCAGCTGTGTTGGCTGAAACACAATAACCATGTTACCTCAGATTACTGCCAACATGTACCACTCAGTAAAAACTATTTAATGTTGACAAGTGAAACTAAATTCAATTCAGTGATTTGAGACTGAAAAATGTGCTGATATGAAAATTTATCACTGATTAAAGAAAGACCTGGTCTCTTTGGTGTTGGTGTTTGTTTCCCTCGCTGTGTTAAAAAACATCCACACACACAAAACTGCAGTGTGTATTATGAATTCTGCATAACCTATACACCCTGATTAATGAGCTCCAGGTACCCATCATCTCTGGGTATTAACAGGCTCTGAGCCTTAACAAGCCCAGTGTTTAACGAGCCTTAACGAGCTCAGGGTGTTAACGAGCTCTGGGCCTTAACGAGCTCTAGGCGTTGCCCGCTGTATTCCTGCTGAGTGCTTGTTGATGTTTGTTTACCAGTCGCACAAAAAAAATAAAAATATCACTGTTCAAACCTAAAACTAATAAACAATGTCCTCCATAATATCACCATGGTAACATGAACAATATTGGGGTCAGCAACTGTAGAATCTATGGTTACCATAGAAACTGCAGAGGAGTTGGACTGTGGCGCCAAAATGGTTCAACAGAGGAAACACAACACATGATTACACTGCAGCTGCTGAATCATTTCAGATGTGTTACCACGGTAACACAAAATAACTGATGTTACAGGAGGGATACGGTGGACGTGTTAATCAATCAAGCTGCTGCTGATTGAGTCATTGCTAAAGCGTTACCACGGTAACATTAGTCACTGTGAATGTGTTACTACAGTAATAATAGGCAGCACATGTATGTTACCATGGTAACATACATTACTATCAGTGTGTTACCAGTGTGCTGTGGTGATAAAATGCAGGTGTGTTGCCATGGTAATAAACATCATCACGGATCTGTTGCCCATGGTGATGGAAGTCACTGCAGATGTGTTACTATGGAAACAGAGACCATTATGATGTGTTACTATGGTAACAAAAGTCATAGATAGAAGATAGAAGTGGAAATGTGTTCACACGGTGGTCATTCAAAGCATTTCTGATGTGTTACCATGGTAACACATCCATAAAGGTTTTGTTGTACATATACTGTGTATGTTAAAGTAACAGATCTTGTAATGGAAGTAATTTAAAATGTGTTACCACTGTAATAAAAGACAGTACAGATTACGTTACTGTGATAATGGAGGTCCTTGCAGGTGGCCACTGGGTCGCAGCCTCCGTTCTCTTCCAGGCAACGGTCAACAGGGGGCACCACCTTCTCCAGACACTGGACTCCATTACCCACATACCCCGGCAGGCACTCACACTGACGCTCGTTCTGGGTGAACCAGATGAGCAGTTAATGGTTTATTTCGTGTTTATTTAAGACAGAAAGACATGAATATTCAGATGATTTAAGTGGCACCGACTGTGACAAAAAGTCAGATTTTTATAGTGAAAAAGATAAATATACAGTGAAGAGTTTTACTCACTGGACCAGTGAACTTGCAGGTAGCAAAGTCACTGCAGCCTCCGTTCTGCTCCTCAACACATCTGGAATAACAGACAAACAGAAAAACAGCAGCTGTCTTACTTCCATATAAAGTCCTGATTGATATATTAAAAAAAAAAAAACACAGAAGCAGAACAGGAATTTAATTTGGATAAAACAATGCTACACCCACCTGTTGATGGGCTCGCAGGAGTAACCATCTCCTTGGTAACCACTGTGACAGGTGCAGTTGACGATCAGCCCCGTTTGGTTACAGTCTGCGTTCTGGTGACAGCCGCCGTTATACTCAGAGCAGAGGTCTGGAGCTGCAGAGTGTTTAATAAAACTGTAATCTGATCTGCTCACATGGTGGACTCATAAAATTTACACAAACTTCTAATTAACAGCTGATGTTAATACACAAAACTCATATTCTGCACCTTAGAAAAATTTAATTTCTACCAATTTTTTCCTTATTTTTATGATAACATTTTATGAAATGACAGTGTATAAACACTTAGAGTGTGAAAAGTGTTGCTCATATTGATGAACAAATAAGAAAATTATCACCTGAATCAGCAGCTTCATTCTGCTTTACAGATATTTATGAGTTTCAGCTCATTCTTCAGCTGCTGAACATAGAGGAGCATTTAATTGCTAAAGAGCCAGATGTTTCCCTCAGGAGTTGGTGGAGACCAAAAACAGAGCTAACAGGGAGTGAATACTGGACTTGCATTCATCAAGTGGACACAAACAAACTTCTGGATGCGTACATAAGCAATTGTTTACCATACCAACAAAGTAATGATGAGTAATTTTAATGTTTACAGTTTGTTTCTACTGCCCCCAAATGGCCAAAAGTTAGATATGTTATTGCAAGTTAAAATTTTGGAAATTGTCAAGACATAATATTCAATAGATAAAGAAAACTTGTGTTGTCTTTTTGACATATTTCTATAGTTCTGTCTCTGTGTTCAATTGCTGGATTCGAAATGAAACAGAGTCTATGAGTCTATCAGCTTTAGGGATTTATATCCAGATAGGGTGAACAGTGTTTGATGCTGACAGACAGCTGAAGTAAGTGTGTCTCTCGTCCCCAATCCTCACCACCTTTTATCGCAGCCACGTTGAGCCTAAGACTCTGTTGTGCACAGTGCAGTGGAATGATGTTCATGAATGATGCTCCAGTATTATGAGGATTCTTCTCACCTGTTGCGCACTGTTCAACACTGTCTGGCAGGACGCATTATGACGTCCAACACTACCACAATGAGCTTCTTCCCCCAGGCTATCAACACCTTAGGGCCACCCAGTTTAGATCTTTATCATACTGCTTTCTGATGCACCTGAGCATATTTCATTTTTATATGACAGTCTTTGAATAAACAATCCAGGTATATTTTTTATGGTCGGACAAATAAACAAAAAACTGGAAACCAGAAAGACAATAACTTTTTACAGTTGAATAAGCTTGACTGGCCAAGTGAATAGTATGACCTCAAACCACCTGGATGGGAGGCAAAAATCCCCAAGCTGTCGGCTGAGCTCCAGAACTCAGACACAAGGAGTCTGATGATTTTTTTGAGTTTTTGTAAGCTCATCCAGTTACCTTTTGTCCCCTAAAATTTACGGTGTGTAAAAACAGCTACAGTTCCTGCACTTTTTGACTCAATGTAAATGTGAAGACCCTCAAAGTAAGTCCACAGACAGAATTTTCTTCATCTCTGTGAGAAAAAGTCTAGTCTAAAGTTATTCCTTTGAACCACAGAAAGGTCAAGGTGATGTAACATCCTGCAGCAGACTTGCAGCCAAAAAATTAGTAGAGTTGTTTTGAAGTTTTGAAGGTCAGTTCCTGTTTCCAGTTCCTTTCCCTTTTGAGAAGGTAAATCACTTTGTAATCTGTTTTTAATTAAGTTATTATCATTTTTACTGTGTGATACATTCACCAAGTCACCAGTCTGAAATGTCTTAATACTTTAACTCCTACAAGAGTTGCTGTCATCATGGGGATAAAAGACTGCAGAGATTCAGTATCTCTGCTGCAGAACACTCACGTGGCTCTGGGCTGCAGAAGGTGCCATTCCCCTGAAACCCAGATTTACACTGACAACCAACACCTGGCACACAGTCGGCCTGAGCATGGCACTGCCGGCACTCCTCTGGGATCGAGCCTGGAGAGAGACAGACAGATGGATGATTCATCACGGAAGGAAGATAAGCAGGTAACAGCTTTAGAACTGTAAGACAAAGTTCAGGAGCTGACGTAAGCAGCGTGTCTCTATGACGAGTAACAACTACAAGGCACTTAGCGAACAGACATGTCTGTATATGTACAGATCAAAATACACACATACAGTGCAATGTGCAAATTTAGTTGAATTTAGGGGAACCAAAAACCACTGAGCTGCAGCTTTTAAGAGGAATCATGTTGCTGTGACACCACCTGTAGGTGAAATGCAATTTTTCAGATTTGCTAAATTTCACAAACAAGTATGAAAGACTGTGTAAAACCATCAAAAACCAAAACTAGAAAAGGTTAAGTCCTCTTAAGAAAACATATATTCTTGCCTCTGCTGAAACATTTCACTAGAAACACCTGAGATGTCACGATATTCTTAATATTTAGATTCTTTTTGTGGCTTGTGAAATAAAGGTTAAAGTGTGAGATGTTGTTAGAGAGTTACAGTTAAAGTTGACTGAAATACTAAAAGAAGTTGAAGTGTCAGTTAAAGTGTTGGCAATTTAGGCGGTTGATGAGGGTTTATCACTGATTAGTTGAAATTTCAGTCTGGGTAAAACAGTTGAACTGTCAGTGAAAGCTTAAGAAATAAAAGCAGCTTAAAGTGTCCATTGAAGAGTAAGATAAAAAAGCAGTTAAATACTAAAAACGCAAAAGAGTTTATCATTTGTAGGAGAAGCGTCAAAATTGTTAAAAATAGACATGATTTAGGTGAAAAAAGGCGTAGCTTATAACTGTATGTTAGACCTTAACCCACTGTGGTGCAGCTGAGCCAGAAACACAACAAAAATGATTTGTTAATTAACTCATGGCCAAATTTTACACCATATTTCATTAAAATCTTTGAAATAAATTGAGTGATATTCTATATTTTTTATCATTGTCAACACTTCCATGTGCAGACCAAAACCATCACTGAATGAATCAACTACTATTATGAGTGTATCTAAAGCCTGGTATTTTTATTCCTTTGTGTCAGTGAGCTCCATTGTTGTACAGAAATACATCAGTGAGACACACAAACAAACACACACACTGGTTCATCACTAGAGCAACAAATGTGTATTAATCCACTGCTGAAAATAGTCCCTAAAAATGCACTCTCTCCTCCTGTTTTGAGCAATGTTTGCTTGAAACTACAGGGACCAGCTGTAGCTGTACAATGTACAGTATTTGTGGGATTTATATCTTCAGTAATAGGAGGTTTGATGACAATGAAAAAAAAACACAGAATAGCCCCATGCTCATTTTAAAACATCCTGGATTCAATATTTAATGTGTTCACATCTTCACATTCAGGAGGGAAAACTCACCTATTTCATTCTGGCAGCGATCACCTACCCAGCCCGAGTTACAGACACATTGTCCAGAGCCTTCAATGCCTCATCACATCTCCCCTGCTTCCCACAGCTGCAGGCTGAGAGAGAGAAAAAACATGACTTAACCTCCCTGACTCTGATAATCTAAGATGGAGAAGGTATTTCAGGCATCACAGGTTCCTGCAGAAACAGTCCAGTTCATTTCCTCATTGACACTTCAAGGCCGGATGGACAATATGCTTTAGACTGTGAAATAACAACCACTGTACGTTTTCTGTACGTCACCCTGTGACGGGTCTAATCCTGGTTCACAGAGATGAGGCATGTCACAGAGTCCTTCCAGAACTGGTGGCTGTACTCTGAGTTAATTCATGTTGTTAAAGTTTGGCACCTCAGAACATTTCTGAACTTCTCTGTCTCTGCTCTAACTCACAACCTCTGAGATCCTTGGATCTGTTGCTTTTAACAACACACAAACACAACAAACTGTTTATAATTCTTGATATTGTCAAAGTTTCCTCACGGGATGTCAGAGATGAACGCTGGTTTTTAATGATTTACAAGTCTTTTTAACTGATCTACAGTTCAGCATTACTCTTGAACTTGCTCTTAATAAGCATTTCTCATAATAATCAATTTATTTCTTTATACATTTATTCTACAATGTTGAGTTTATACTTGTATTACCTTGTATTTTATCATTGTCTTTCATTATTGTCTTATTTTCATTGTTCCTTTAATTGAACTATTTGTATTTTACTATTGAAATTTTTTTTTTTCAGTGTTTTGAATTGTCAGCAACAGATTTCACCACGTTTCTCTCACAACCGTCAACTTTCATGGGAAGTCAACTACAGCTCCCAAGGTGCATTTAAGTGAGAAACATCCAATCACTTCAAATTCTGTTGAGTGATCAACATGCTGAAGCTAAAGACTGCAATTTGTAGAAACAAGTTAACACATTTAGTAGTGAGATCAGTTAATGTTCCTATCCTGGATCAGCTCAGGATGAATTCAGAAACCATGGCAACATTTCTGCAACAGCAACAACAACGAGTTCTGAATTCACTGCAGCTCAGATTCACACCTCTGACCAGCTTCAATAAAGAGAAGACGACGATCAGCAGCTGTTTAATGTTTGGGTGACTCTGAGTGAGGACAGCTGCTGGCAAGTTTGTCCTGAGCTGGAAGCACACCCAGCTGTGTGGTGGTGAGTGTGGAGCGTTGCTATGGCGACAGACTGCTAGAGAGCTGATGGGGGTGAGACTGTCTGCAGACTTAAGATTTTTATTTATTTATTTTTTGGTTGGGGTGGGCGGTTAACAATTACATCAGCAACTATTTTTGATAATTGTTGGCTGAATGGTTTCAGGTATTTTTCAAGAAAAAATTCTGAATATTCTCTGTTTCGAGCTTCTCAAATGAGGTTTGAAACTGAATTTGGGACTGTTGGTCAGACAAAACCAGCAAACTGAAGACATCACTGCAGGTTCTGGGGAACTGTAAATGTCACGTTCACATCTTTTAATCAATTAAACCAGGAATTGGCAAATTAAATGATAATGAATATAATCGTTAGCTGCAGCCCTGGGAAAAGAGATTAATCAGGGATTTGGAGATTAGGTAGCCGGTTCAAGTAAAACCTTTGTGGTACTGATGTTCAGAGCTGATACTGTATTTGAATCCACACAGGCATTAGACACACTGACGCACAGATCATAGACTTGGTGGCGTGTTTAGTTTATCTCTGCTGTACCTGTGCAGTTGGGGCCATAGTGGCCAGCGACACACAGCTCGCAGGCTTTTCCTCTGAAGCCCTCGTGACACCTACAGGCTCCTGAACCACGTGTGCCGTCGTCGCAGTCCCCATGGTTGCCACAAGGGGCCTCCACACCACCTGGACAAACTGAAACACACCAGGGACAGAGTGAAGTCAGAAACTACTAACTGATACTAAATTAAACATCAACTGAAATCACATTTAGCCATTGCTTTTTGTAGAAAAAATTATTTCAGTGTGTTTTGGCTTTTAATGACCAAACTACCTTTTCTCTAGCGCCACCTTCTGGACCCTCCTTAAGTTTCTGAACACTAAAGCCTCTGGAAAACACAATATTTTCCTCTTTTCATTTCTTCCTTCCTTACCTTGACAGTCTCGGCCGTAGTGGTTCTTGCAGCACTTCTGGACCCAGGAAGGAAACTGGCAAACTCTCTTACAGCCAATCCGGCTGAAATGATCGTCCAGGTCACCATACCAACGTGAGTAGCTGGGCCCATACCTGCTGCGATAGTTGAAACAACGCTCTGTCTTTTCCTGGAAGAAGGCAGGAATGACGTTCATCTCCACATAGTGTCTGTGTCGCACAAGCTGCAAGTGTTCAAAATTGTTAGCAGACGGGCAGATCTTACCGTATCGTGGTGTCTGAATGGACAGGATGGAGGAGAGAGGCAGCGTCCACAGCGTCCCTGAGACATTTTAAGACAGAGACAGAGTTTCCAATACAAGGAGAAAGGTTGAGATCATTTCGATAACCACAGCACTGAGAAATTCACAGAGAAATTCATCCATGAAATATTTTGTTCAAGAACAACATATGGATTACTTGCAGGGTTGGTTAGTAAACTAGCTAAGGGCTAACATGCTAGCACTGGTTAGTTACAACAGCTTTCCAAGCTTCCATTTTTTTCTAAACTGGGCCATTTGCTCCCGCTCTGCTTTTTTCCCTCAGGATTATACATCCTTTCATTCAGTTATGTCTCAAAGCTCTGTTATTCAGCAAGCTTGTTAGCTCAGGCGCTAACAGAACAATAAGTTTACAGTTTACGTACCACTGATTTCCTGTCTCTTAATTGAATGCAAACCATTCCTCTTTTGGGGATCACTTTATACTCCGACAGAAGAGGTTAAACAAAAACTAATAAGCTACAACAGCTTCCTCTATTTTGGATTCTCTGGGTCTTTGTTTCCTCAGGGGTCCACACTTTCAAGACAGCTCGCTATTGGTAGACGCTACAAATGAAGTTCTGATAAGGAAAAACAATTACTACTATTTGTACTGAGAGTTGTAAAGCAGTTGTAGTATTAAAAAGTAATAGTATTAGCACAACTAACAAAAGTAGTTCTGTTCTCGATGCTGTCACAGTGCGCTCCCAGACCCGGTGGCTCCAGTAACTGGTCAATGCCGTAGGCCAGGCCATCTTTGAAGGTCAGGTAGCGTTCCACTACCCTGGCTGCGTTATCATTAATCAATACTGCCCCCTGAAAACACACACGCATACACACAGACACACACACAAAATCAATAACTTCACTATAAGAAGAACCAGACTGAGACCACCTGAAAGGAAGGTGCAGACGTACTGTGATGCAGTTGGTTTGTGATGTGAAAGCAAAATAGACCAACCACAGGATTTAATAATATGCAGATATATGATTTGAACATATTAAAATTAATTTTCTTGTTATTACTGTATACTGTTTTTACAAAAATATCTCTTGTACATTCAACAATCACCTTTTCTTGTAATCACAAAACCTCCTTATGTAACAAAACCAATCAAACTTTTCTTGATATAGCATCATAGATTGGTAACAAGTTATTTGTTGTTATTACAAAGTTCTTAGTAAAAAAAAAAAAAGATTTAATGGTAACAAGAAAACAAGTCATAATAACGTGAACAGTATCTTGTTATAACATGAAAACAATGTGTGGAATGAGAAAAGTTTCTTGTTCATACAAGAGACTTCTTGTTAAAACGAGAAACTGAAAACTATTTTTCTGACACAATGTGCCGCTGTGAACATAAATACAAAACATCTATAATAAATTAATCTGCTGTATATCTGGCTTTGATCATTTAGTAAATGTGGTACCATGTGAGCATGAGAGAAACAAGTCAAACAGGTACGTTGTGTAACGTAGGGAGTAACTATTCTCCTATAGTATTACAGTACAAAATGTCTCTTTGTTTTATCTTTCTTTGTCTGGTTGTCACAAGTCTTGACTAACAATAATCATGATCACATATATTTGTGAGCTGTTTGTCATATTAGAGACAATAAAATTCCTCTTTGGTCTGAAACACATGAATCAATCTGCAGGTTTTGACAGCAGCTGCTCATCATCAGAGTCAAAATCAGGATGTTGTCACTGTAAATATCAAACTGTGTAACTCTCCAACATCACCACGGTAACACGAAACAACACCAGTTACTATGGCAACAGCCAGCTGCCAGGTGCAGATGAGACCATGGCAACCTGCTCAGGGTTTTGTATCAGTGTGTGTGTGTGTGTGTGTATTGTCTCACCACCAAGGTCTTGTCACAGCTGTACTTGATGGTGGATCCGTGCATGGTGCGGAACGACGAGAATTTATCTGGCTGACTCACGCCCATCACCTACACACACACACACACAAAAAAAAAAAAGGGAATAATGCTGATCTGTTTCTAGCAAAGACGTTACACCTCATGCAGACATTAAAAATGACCCTTTCCTCAAAAGTTAACGCACTGGTACTTTTTATTTCATGGACTTAAACTGTAATTGGAGCATGTGCAAAAGTTTGAACACCCAACTAACTCAGCATTGAGTACTCTACTACTAGTATAGCAGTATTTTACTACTAGCTGGCATTCTATAAATGCAATGATTGAGAATAAAAATGACAAATATGTAATCACTAAGGAAAATAATTGTTAGTTGCTGCATTAAGTGCTTTTGTTAATAACTGTTCTCCTTCTGGGCTGTGAACTCTTCATCCTTTCTATTAATAGAGTTACATTTAAGTACTAAAGTGCTGACTACTGTGCTATCCCCCTCCCCCTCGTCTTACCCTCGAGTTGCGTATGATGTGAGCCTTCACAGTAGCAGCCAGTTGTTCTTGGTGGTCGGGGCTGGAGAGCCAGCGCTGACGTTCGGGTGGCAGAGATTTCAGGGCCTCGTCTGTGGGCCAGAACATGGTGAACGGCTTGTGGATGGACATCTGGAGCAGAGGGAGTAACCCTGCATCCTGCACGAAGTGTCAACAGTACAGATTACTTGTAGTACTCTACACTACCAGTAGTTCTCAGGCTCTGTCTCATGCTCTAACACCTCCCAAACAAATCTCACGACAAACAAGAGGAAGCCACAAAGGCAGTCCTTGATTAAAAATGTGGTTTATACAAAAATATAGCTAAAGTTTATACAGTAATTCAGGTGATATGAGCTATGTCTGTACAACATCTGAACGTCAGGCTTCTCTCCACATGTGAGCACAGACTTTACAGGCTTTAGTTGGCAGAGGCACATGCACAAAGAGAGCTATTCAAAACTAAAAAACATCTTTCTTGTATGGTGAATTTTGCTCTTTAATTTTGCTCTACAATTTCATTTATTACAGATTGAAATTATCATTAAAATGAAACTTTTGATGGGATTTTGTCTGCAACAGGTTGCCAGTTGGCAATGATGCTCCCAACCACGTCTCCTCCAGCTGTTGTGCTGATAACATCTGTGCATCCCGGTTCATTTCCTCATCGTACGCCAGCTACAAAATAAAGCTGATTAAATCTTAAATTATAATAGCACAAGATCTGCCCTTGCTGTTTTCCACTTTGTTTTTAGAAAAGTCCATTTTCAGGCAAGGCACGCTGATGAATACATGTTTGGCATCCTGATATCTGATTGTAAAAAAAAGACTTAAAACACACTGGTTGTTTCCTGAACCTCCACCAAAGAGTGGACAGACATAATAAATGATATTTATGCTATGGAAAGGATTTTTCTGGGTTAAGTGGGTCAAATGAATGAATGAATGAATCTCATAGAGTGAATGACCTTGTGATTTTGGATTTTTCCTTCCTTACTGATTTCTATTCTATTTTCTTTCCAATCTCCCTAGTATAAAGTATAAAGTTCCTTTATTTTGTAAAATTCTGCGGACGGCAGAAGAAATGATACTGTACTTTACTGGCATTTTGTCTTGCAATACAGACTACAAAATAAATAAATAAATAATAAAAATATCAGTGTAAGATTATGTTCTACATAATGACTACTCTTACTTTTGATTAACAGTATATGTTGCATGCCGATAATTTTACTGAGGTAAAACTTTGACTGCACGACTTTAAATTGTAATGAAGTATTTTCACAGTTGTGGTATTGTCTCTTTCATTTAAAGAATTTGAATACATTTTCCACTACTACAAATAACACACTTAAATAGCCAACACTGATGAGTGGTGATAGGAAGAGAAGAAGAAAAGAATAGGATGTGGCAGTTGTAGCAGTAGAAGGGTTGTTTTACCTCCACAAGTTTGTAGAAGCGGGTGTAGCCATAAAACGTAGCTGCTGTGGTCATGTTCATCTACAGCAAGAAAGAGAGAGAGAGGGGTAACACTGCCTGACTGTTAAATCTGATCGATAATCATTTATTCATTTCATCAAAACTCAACACACGTTAGACTTGAGGGGTGGTTTGTCCTGCAGCCTGTAAGGCGTCAGCATCGTGTCGATGTGGTGAATGACTCCGTTCGCTGTGGTGTAATCGCTCTTCACGATCCTCGACCTGTTGTTGATCCAGACTGAGCCCTGCAGAGGGAGGGAGACAGGTGTGGAGAGACCATGTCTGATAGGTGCTGTGGAGTTGGACCATGAAGGGCTCTGTACACCAGGAGCAGAATCTTTCATTGTATTCTGAAAGTAATTATTAGCTGGTGGTGGGTGCATTGAACCAGAGTGATGTGGTCTGATTTTTATTTGTCCTGGCTAAAACTCCTGCAGCTGCATTTTGGAATGAGTTTCAATGTATCAGCAGTTTTAGTTAGGAGGCCTATAAACACAACTACAAAATTATGGCAGGTGCATGTGTGATGCACGTGTGTGTCTCTACGTTACCTGCTGCAGGCTGAAGTGCAGCATGTGTCCAGATAATGAGACGGCTCGCTCAGTGGTTTTGAGGTCACTCAAGGTCAAAGTCTCACAGGAAACAGCGTGGTAACAGGACAGGTCAGCAAGACGACCGGCCAACTTCCATTCCAGGATCTACACACACACAGATATGGTGAGTATCGTGATTCTGTTTGTTAATGGCTGTGTAGTTTTTCGAGGTAAAACACTTAACCTTGATGATGATGACATTGGTAATATTGTTGTTGCATTATATAAAATACAAAAAGCAGAAACTGTACTCACAGAGGAGGCATTGTTGGTTTCCTCTAGAGGGACAAAGACAGTAAACGGTCCGTCACCGTAAAGATTACGGCCTTCTGACTGCTGAGAAACACAAGGAAAACACAGTTAACTGATCACAAAGAACAGGAACAATGGAACCAGAGAAACTAATCTCAGGAAATAAACCAGAAACTGAGCAATCCTGTTTCCACTGCATCTGAGGAACCCAGATGGTGCACAAGGAACACAAGACATATCCCTCTTGGTTAGTCTAGCTCTCTAATGCTAGCACAGATTCCCATGAGATTCTTTTCATGTTATTATCGACAGCTCCCCCACAGACTGGATTCAAGTAAAAGGCTGGTGTTAGCTGAGTCCGTCATGAGTTGAGCTGTGGTAACAAATAATAGCCAGGCGGTCAGAATTCCCAGCAACACACAGTTCTGCAACCTCAGCGCTCCCTACAGTATGCCATGATTTAATTCACAGAGTAATGTATGAATCCACCACAAAATACTGAGGTTACAGATTGGTCTCTAATGGCTCGGTCACACCAGAAAGTAATCGCAAGTCATCAGTAATTGCTAGCTGCTTATCTAGCCAGGGTTGATTAGCCTCAATAGCCTCTTTCTTTTTCTTTTAAACTGAGCTGATTACTCCCCTGTAGCATTTATCTTCTTTGGACATCATTTCATCAGTTAAAGAGTTACTGAAGAAGATTTTGACTTGAAAAGATTTTGACTCTCAGTTACAAATGAGACAGTAAGTTTATACAGTTTATCCAAAAGATATAATTGATTCCTGTCTCATGGCATTCTTCTTCTGAGGAACAGTTCATACTCTAACAGAGGAAATAAAATCTGATGTTAAATGAAAAACAATGACAGCTTTATGTAAGTTTAATTCACTAATTTCATTTAGTCATAGTCTGTTGGAGCTGAAGTGATAAAACAAACAGGTTTTAGTGCCTGACCACAAGCCATCCGTACTTTTATGAAGCAGCATCAAGTTAAAAACTGGAAGTAAAGTGACTCACTGACAGGATTTGACGGTAGAAGTTATTCTCTGGCTGTCGGAACACCTCCTGTAAGACAGACAACAACACAACTTCCTGTGAAGGTGGGGAGGCATGGCAGCGGGAGGTCAGACGCAAGTGAGAGGTCAGAAGTCATGTGACTCACGTTGTTGGTGCTTCCCCGGCAATCAAAGCCATCGCCTATGTGGCCTCGGTTGCAGGTGCAGTTCCTCTGACCCTGACCCATGTACTCGCAGCGAGCAAACCTACTGCAGCCGCCATTGTCCTGCACACAAACACAAATCATATCTTCAATTGCTGATACGGGACGGGAAGGCTTTTGTAGAAGAGGTCAGAGCTAAATTAAATTACAAGTTGGAAGCTTAGTGGTGGAGACGTTGACATCATGTGACCGTGGTGTAGTTGGTTTATAGCCAAATATTAGCTTTTTACTCCTGGTAATTGCATTGACAGTGGTATTCAATTGTGAACAAGCCGTTTAAGTATCAAACTTTTGTTGGCCACGGCTTATTTTGTGCAATAATGCAAAACCCAATGAAAAAATCCCATCGGCTTTTTGTTGAGGGAACAAGGATGCTGCTAACTTCTGGGATGGCGTGCATAAATACATCATCCCTGCACCGCTCTTACCTTGACTTTTGACATCTGACCACCAGAATCTCACCAGTTCATCCTGGAGTCCAAATGAATGTTTGTGCAGATGTAATGATAAACTCTGCTGACTGTAAATAAATGTACAGTACTATGAAAAACTAATGACCTAGCGTTAGCATACCGAGGAGAACTGGTACTGATTTAAAAGCAAAGGGTGGTCACACCAAATAGTGATGTTGTTAAGGGGGGTTTTTGTTCACTGCTCTTGATTTAAAAAAACCTATTCATGATATTATTTTTTAAAGCATCCTCTCTTCCTCACTACTGTCTAAAACTTGTACCGATTCAAACGGGCTGTAATTTACCAAATATACCCTGAGTAAGGCTGGAGATAACAGGTTATAAACATGGAGAGCTCAGTACAAATCACCTACCACAAAATAAATTCTGTGGAAATGGGGTTTGAACATTTGCTTAAAGTTTAATTTCAGTTCAAAAGCATTTTGATGATGACCACTACGACAGTCCAAATAATCCCAGAGCCTGCATTAAATTGAAATGAATACATTTCAGTTGTGAATGAAGACACCCTACTGTGTGATCTGTGTGTAGAACTGTGTGTTTTGATGCAATGTGCTGTGTTTTTTGGAGAAGTCAGAGTGAGCGCTTTTACCAGAAACCCATGAAAATTGCTCTTTGTGTATGAGAGTTGGTCTGAGCAGGTGGACACACACAAGTAAACATAATCCACTAACAAAATGAGGGACACAGTCTGCCTTCACAATCTGCACGAACACATCATTCCCCTTGTAACAGGACAGAATAAACAGGTAACACGTGGACGTACTTTTCTACAGGGATTGACAGGATAGCAGTATCTTCCTGATCCTTGGTAGCCCATCTGACACCTGCAGGACGTCTGGAAACGACAGCAGAGCAGACAGAGAAGACAGTCAGTCAATAAAAAAGTCAATCACTCCCCTCCATTTCCTGTGCTCAGCCAGTCAACAAATAAAGTGATGATTTCTCCTTCACTCCTGGTTACAGCAGTGAATCAGCACCACAGTTTCTAAGCTGTAAAAACTGTTGTATCTGGGAGGAAAGCATTTAAAGTTTTTTTTTCTTTTTACAACCTGGGACCTATTTTCACAGCTCTGACCATCTTTTCTACTGGTTACTTGTAGGTGCTATTATACATAGAGAGTCAAAAGATGACAAGAACTGAGTGGAGAGAGAGATGGAGAATGAAATGCAATTAAAGGTCACTGGCTGGGCTTGAAACAGGGTCACTGTGATTCACATTCAGCACCTCAAACCACCAGGCAGCCCACCCAGGAAAATTAATACAACTTCAACCTGTAAATGAGGTAATCTGGTGAACGGTCAAATGAAAACAGACTGGGTCCAATTAATTAGTGAGGAAAGAGGTCAAACATTTGCAGATTCCAGCTTCTCAGATAAGAGGATTTGCTGCTTTTCTTTGTTTTATATTGGTCAAAAAAATCAAAACACGTGAAATAAAGATAAAGAAATATTAACCCAGCTGAATCTTTGGCCCCTTTTACACAGAAATCGCACAATATCAGTGTTAAGAAGACCCTCAAAGACACAGAGTACCTTTGATTTGCTTGTCTACAGTGAACCACACAGCTGATGTAATATACAGGATGCCGGGATCACAGAACCGGAGGCATGAAGACATGAATAAAGAAGCCTGAGCATCAGTCAGCTTCTGTTTCACTGTGTCTTCCTTCTATACAAAAGTAATTTGACTCTATGACTAGCTGCCTGTGCCTACTATTACTGGCACTATTATGGAATATTGCCACAACAAGGCAATATTCCTGCCTTGTTGTGAAAAAGGGGCTTTTATTTCACAGTGGGGATGTCATCAGTCAAAATAAACATGAACACAAATTAATGACAACAGCTGTGACATATCACTGGCCGAATCAATTTTTAAAATATACAATACAGAAAGTTATCTTCTTAATTTCCCTGCCACACATTCATCTGTGACAGGGCAGAGACAAAGCCAGTGAATACCATTAAGTATCCTAATTTTCTCTATTGTCATCGCCGCTGGTGTTTTAATACAGCCACATTAACAATACAACTGATCTGATTTACATATTTTTATGTTTCTGTTGTCAGCAGAATGAGTATTAAGTAGTGCTGTGATTCACAGCCATAAACGTTACATGTTAACCAGCATTCCCCAGCTGCTGCACTGTGGTGATAAAAATCCTTTTCTTATAATCGAGACGTCATCTGACAAAATCATAAATAAAACATATGTACTGGTTAATGACAACAGCTGTGCAGTGTGTTGAACTATACAGACATTAAAATGAACGATCACAGAGAAAAGTAACCCAACAGCCCTGACCCTCAGAGGGTAGTTTACATCATCATTTTCACCGAACACACTGAAACACAGAGGCAGCATTTTTAGATTGACGCACTCTGTGGCTGTTGAGGAAAAGTTTTTAGTGGAGAAAAACGCCATTTCAGTCGGGTCAGAGGGCCAAAACACAAGAAAAGGATGTGTTTACGGACTAAAGTTTACTTTAAAGAAACCCCCAGGTGTTGTTTGATGAACTGAAAACATGACAGCGTGACCACTCAGTATTAGGTCATGTCTGCCATTATGGATCTTACTGCAGCACAGTGTTATCTTACAATGTTGGGGCCTGCTCTGATGCACTCTGCCCACTTGTGGCAGCCTCCGTTGTTGACCAGACAGCCGTCCATCTCTGTGAACACACAACAGGTTGGAAATTCATTTTTTAGAACATGCACAACTTATAAATCACACAGCTTTGGAGTTGTTGAAAGGTGTATTTGTTTTTCTGTTGATGGAGCTAGGCTAACAGATTCCCCCTGCTTCAAGTCTTTATGCTCAGGTAGGCTAAACACATCCTCGACCTCTCTCTGCACTGGACCCACAAAGATGAAACTGATGTTCGGGAACCAGAGTTTACGTTAAAACTCTTATATTTTGGGATGAAACAGGGGACAAAACTCTTCTGTGCGTTACTGATCAAGAACATTGTACCCAGTAATTGCTACCAGACTCCATTGACAAAAACAGTAATCAAATATTTAAAGACTCTTCCAGGTCTCTGAGTTTCAGGTTCGAGGTGAGAAGTCAGGACAAACCCAGGCAGACGACTCCATCTCCAGTGTATCCCTCTCTACAGGAGCAGGTCCTCTCTCCTGCTGATACCTTTGTACAGATGGCGAACTCTGAGCATCCACCGTTAACCCTGCTGCACAAATCCAGCTCTAAGAGACAACAGGCGAGAGAGAGGAAATGTAATCAGACTTTATAGATGTGCATGATGTGTGTGTTTGTGTGTATGTGTGTGTACCTTTGCAGTAGGTCCCATTGCCTTCATATCCAGCCACACACACACAAGCAGCAGCTACTCCATTTGGCCCTGTTATACAGCTACAGCAGAGCACAAACTGTCAGTCCATAGACTGCCATTATAGCCTAAAAACTACAGCACCAAGCCATTCTAGGAATTTACTGACCCTTTGTAACAAGCAAACTATATGTTTGTGAGCGGTTTTTAAATCTACATCTGTGGGCTAAAGTTAGGGTTGATATGATTTTGAGCTTGTAAAGTGATATTCAAAAGTTTGTAGTTGTAAATTAACATTTGTAAACCTGCAAAATAAATCTGCATGAGAAATTCAAGTTTGTGCCATGTGTCAAGATGTGTATCACACACTTAACACACTCAGCTACAACTACAGGTACAACAACAAGAGGACTTACTTGGCGTTCTCGTCACACACACCTCCACAGGCGTCGTCCTTGATCTCTGAGACATACACACAGACACATAAAGATTTCAGGTGATAACAGGTGAGAGAAAGTACTGAGTGAAGTTACAATTTCAGTGTGTGTGTTTGTGTGTGTGTGTCTTACCTACAGAACAGGAAGCTCCTTTCCAACCTTTATAACACACACACCTGCCGCTTCCTGTCAGACCGTCTTCACACTTCCCGTGGTCACACACACACTCTGCAACACACACACGTTTAATTTGTTGTGTTAAAAAAAAAAGACTCATCTCCTCGTAGATTTTTTAGTATTGTCGGTTAGAATCAGTTTTGGTACCGCTGAGGTTTGTCAGCCCGGTGAGTCCGTTTGTCGTCATTTTGTTAGCATTGACGGCTTATTAGCATCATAGATTGTCAGCATTGACCGTTTATTAGAATCATAGGTTGTTAGCACTGACAGTGTTTTGCATCATAGGTTGTTAGCACTGACTGTTTGTTAGCATCATAGGTTGTTAGCATTGATGGTTTTTTAGCATCAGATTGTCAACATTGACGTTTGTTAGCATCATAAGTTATTCGCGCTGACAGTTTGTTAGCGTCATAGCTTGTTAGCATTAACAGGTTGTTCGCGTTATACCTTGTTAGCATTAACAGTTTGTTAGCGTTATACCTTGTTAGCATTAACAGTTTGTTAGCACTGTACCTTTGTTAAACTCATGGATTTGTGTGTTTGTTAGCGTTGAAGGTTTGTTAGCAGTTCACGGTTTGCTAGCATGGCGGGATCGTTAGCCCTACCGGTTTGTTAACCTTGTTGATTAAGCTTCAAGAAGTCTGCTCTTGTTGTTTTTGTCAATCTGTCTAACCATTCTGCCATCTTATGTCAGAAGTATAAATAAAACTTCAGACTGTGTTTCTTTATCTGTGCGCTCAGTAGTGTTTCTCACTGGAGGAGCAGTTGACTCCGTATCGTCCTGGCTCGCAGTCCTCACACGCGGTGCCATGGAAACCCTCGTAGCAACGGCACTCCCCGTTGCCATCGTTACCGTCCTGACACTCCCCATGATTGGAGCACCAGCTGCCGACCTCCCCGGGGCATTTGAAGCACTCGTGGCCAAAGTAACCGGGACAACAAGAGTGGTCCTGTGGGACAGAGCATCGGTATAATTATTATTTTGTATAATTAAGTCTTTTTTTTTTTACTATTAGTAGCAGTACAGTACTGTCAGCAGACCGTGGTAGTCCGAAGGCATTTGATGACACAGCCTGGCATCGACTTCCTCCTGGAACCAATGCGCTTCCTGTATTTACAGTTGGGCCGCATGTTGGCGGGAAACTGTGTTTTGATCTGCAGTAGAACAAATTAGAAACACAATGGAAACCTTAACTGGGAGTTGTAAAAGAACACAGGCACCTACAGAGATGACTTAGAGAGACTGCTGCACATAGACACAACTGTGACTTTGTTTTGTCTGCTCAAAAAGTAAACACATATGGTCATTTTATTTTAATTATGCTATAAAGGCATTCATTTTTACTGTGTCCTCTGCCTGTGTACTAACAGATTTCTTACTGGTTTGTAGCTGAAGAGGCATCGAGGTGGTCCCTCACAGTCTGAACACCTTCCCTGGAGACAGGAGCAAAGAGAAGGACAGAGGGGTTGGAATAACAGGAACAAACTCACATCCATCCATTTATCCATCCATCCATGCATTAGTCCATGTGTCCATCCATTTTGATGTATTTGCTCATTACACCTCCTGACCTATCTAACTATGTCCATATATATAATCCTTACTGTGGAATAAAGAAAAGCTGAAAATGTCCTGGGGCTTATTTCTCACACAGCTCCAGACAGTTGGTATTTTGGTGGGAACTGGGTCTTATGGGTCAGAATCACGTCTGTTTCTGCTGCAGAGTCTCTCCACTGCCAATCTGGTGATTTTGTTTACAAGAGCAAACTAAATACTTGATGCAAATGTGCTTCAGTAACAGAATGATACTTAAAATGTAAATAAACTATTTTAATTAAACACTTCCCCAGGCAGCAGATGTGATTAAATCAACATTATAAAATTCAGTTTAATGTGGTTAAAGCAGTATTTTTTTATCCGCAGCTGCTTTATACTGTATGAAAACCCTCTTCACTTAATTAAATCCCTGCAGCCTTCTGATGACAGAAGGACGGATATGTTGATAAACCTGCAGCCTGTGATTACAGAGGTGCTGTGTCAGACTGTGTGGTTGTTCACTATGTTTACCTTGTAAAATGGATGCAAATGACACCAGGCTCAAATAAAAATAAACACAGACACATACTTCTGCAAACATGAGGCTGGCTGATTATAACTTAGTATTCAACAACAACATCATCAGATTACTCTACTGGGTGAATCTCAGAGACGTGAACATGATGCACTCTGCTGACTGCATATACATTAAACAAAACACCAGGTTCATCCATCCACTCATCAGTCCATACATGCATCTGTCTATCATTCTTTGCATTCATCTAGCCATCCCTCCCTCCTTCCCTCCATCCTTACATTGACCTGCAGGGTGACCTGTTTGCTGCATCTGTTGCGGCGGACTTTGAGGACCTGGGGGAGGACGATGATGATGCCGTACTGCGTCTCGATGAAACTGCCATCAAGAAGAACGTCGTTCACAACTGTCTGAAGGACAAGAAACAAACTATGAATCTTTTATATTTCCAAGAAAAAAATACTGATCATCTTCCAAATCACTCCATCAGTTTTTAGATTGATTTCCTTCTCTCCAGGCAGCAACCAATCTCAGTTCATTTCTATGAAAATTAACCTGCTCAGAATTGAAGCTTGCCACATAGAGATAATCCATCAAAGTCGACATTCAGGAAGCTTTAATTTTCAGCCAGAGTTTCGGTATCCTCACCTGATAATGCTGTTGTGAGCAGAAACTTTCCTCAGTGAAGAACTCATCCTAGAACTGACAGTCTGCTGCTGAAATACATTTTATTTTACTGACAATCTCTGCTATCATAAAAATCTAACCTAAAAGATGAATAATCAGCAGATATAGATGAGGTGTTGTGAAAAGAGCATTGTAAGTTTACTTGTTTCTTGTGTTCATTTTTCTGTTTGGCAGACGTCAGATGTCAGAGTGTACGTCAGCACAACAGTTCAAAGGCAACAGTGAGTCTGAGAACTTCCATTATGGATGGGTCATGTAAATGGCCAGAGAAAAAAATAAAACCACTCCTTGGTTCATTCATCTCTTTACAGGTTGATATTCATAGACATGAAACCTGGAAACATGGCTGCCTGGAAGGAAGCCAATCAATCTAAAAAGCAGGTCCTTAAATGAACAGATGTTCTTTAGAAGTTATGGTCTGGGAAAGCCTCTAAAAGCTTGTGTTGGTCCAGTTATTATTACCTGGTTGTTGTTGTCTAAGTGGAACTGGACCTGGTAGTCGCTGCCCAGCAGAGTGCTCTTCAACATGCCATCAGCCAAGTGGTCGGGAAAGAGCAGCTCATTGAGAATCACGTGGTACTTGAACACATCAGAGTCCTGAACAGACACAGACAAGGGAAGGAGGTCAAATACAGTTCTGGTTTATTGAGTCCAGTGGTGTTGGTTGTGCCGATTGGCACCGCTTACAGCAGCTGGGAGCCGGGTATGGAGACGGTCTTTGGGAAATCTGTCTGAAAGTGAGTCGATGTAGGTAGTTCGGTGGTTTTATTATTTTTGTTGGCTGTTGGCTACAGCCCACAGGAATGTTACTACTGATTAACACAACTTTACCTTCTTCCTACACACAAAGTAACATGGACATTCAGTCTGATTATAAGGCTAACTGTAACCAGAATAAGAGGTTTGAAGTTGGAAAACGTCTGGTTCATATCATCTGGACGTACCAGGAGGGAGGAGTTAGTCCTGCTGAGGTGCTGCCTGATGGCGTCGTCTGTTCGGCAACAAGAGGGTGAAATCAAACACACCCAACTCCTCTGACAGGTTGTACATCTGTGAGAAAACACACATACTAAACTTACTTAAAAGGATGAACAAGGTTTTTATTTGGACAGATGGATAAACAGATGGACAGAGTCTTACCAGAGCGTACTGTCTGAAGAGAATGAAGTTGGAGGAGGAGTTCAGGAAGGCCATCAGTGTGGGAGGCTCGGGGGGGAGGTCTGAGCGGGATGGAGCCAGAATCTGACCATGAACAAATAAATAAACAAATAAAAAGACAAGTTTCAGCTCATTAGACATTTTAGTAGGAACCAAAATGACTCGGCACTGCTACCCTTTAGTTTACCAACAAAAGGCTCTATTTCTAACAATGAGGTCTAATACATCAGTTTCTCCCTCATCCTTTGCCTCCTGATCAAACAAGGTGCAGCAGGACGTTAACAATCCTTTTCAACTGCTCCCTCTCACTTTGTATTCTCCAGAGAGTCATGTTCACTGAGCTACTTCTCACTTCTCAAACCAAACTCCTGAACAAATCGATCTCAAAATGACACCCTGCTCAAGCATAAGCAAAGAAACGGGGTGGATGGATGTTTCACTGGGCCTTTAAGAAGAATAATGTCCATCTGTTAAACACAGCACTTTGCCATGAAATGTGCTGTGTATGTTCACGGCTGCCAGAGGATAAACCCTTGTAACAAACCCATGCTCTGTCCTCAGGCAACACCATCAGGAGCAAGTGGCAGCACCACTGGTAGAGCTGTGGCTGAAGCCAACTCATACCTTGTCTATGACATGAATGTAGCCGTTGATTGCAGGTAGGTTGTGTGAGAGGATGGAGGCGTTTCCAATTTGGATCACCTGGAACAAAATAACACCACTCAAACATACAGTATATGTGTGTCTCACATAGGACTTCAGATACGTCAGGTGTGATCCAGTGAGATATTTTTGAGAGAGCAAGGACCAGACACTCTTTAAAAATGTGTAATTAGCGGCTGATGTGCTGAAGCAGCAGTTCATCACACAGTTTACACCTGGGACAGATTCATCTGAGATCATAGAGGTCAGAAAACAATGATGGTAATGATGTGATGCTGCATAGACACGTCCAATAATGAAGTAACAAGATTTTAAAACTTTTCTGAGGCTGCAAAAACGACGTATTATTCAGTGTATTATTCATTAAACATAACACAGCCTAATAGACCTGTTTATATTACTGGAGCCTTTAAAGGAATAGTGCTACATTTTCATTACATTCATTCTGAAATGAGATGTCAGGTGGACTGGTGAGTCAATCGGTTTTCATGTGCAGTTTTATGACGTTGACAACCTCTGTCGTCTCATTTAGTCACTTGTCAGCAACCGCCTGTTTTAAGACATGGAAAAGGTTTAAAAATCACATGTGGGGTATTTTCTGATGTATTTCATGTCATAGAATAACAACTGACGCTTGTGTTAAAACCAAAAACCAATTCACTTTGGGACGAGGGAACTGGGAGTGCTAAAATGCTAACTTCTGGGTTTTACGACTCATTCCTGCACCACTCTATTAAAATGACATAAAACATGGCTTTTTTAGCATGTGAAGGTGCAGATTGGTGCAGTGAGAGGACAAGACACCATAAATTTATCAGACTGTAACAAATGCTAAAATGTTCAACAGCGGAAACCCTCACGTAAGAAGGTGATTACATGTGCACGAGGCAAAAAGACACATATTTCTACAGGAAAATTCTAGCTGGGATCATGTTTCTCTAATCCCCTATACAGATAATGAAAACCATATTTTACGTTTACATGACTTAATAAATCTGAAATAAAGTGCAGGTGTGTTACCCCATTCTTACCCCGCTGCTGTTTCTGATCTCCCAGTAGGTGGGCGGGTTGAGGGTGGGCAGCCTGCTGCCAACCAGTCCACCCAGATCTTCTAAAGAGTAGATCCCCGACAGGATGTGGGCCCTGCAGCCAGGAGGAGCAAAAGCTAATGGTTATGACTCATTTCAGCGAACACAGACTGACATCGGGGATGTCGTTTCAAATCTGAAGGATCAGAGAGTGTTCCAGATGTGAACAGAGTAGTGTAGAAGTGAATTCTGGTGGATCAACACTGTAACAGCAGGTGTCCTTGGGAATGTTCTGTATTTTGCATATTGTCAACAAATGTCTCAAAAAGACCAAAATCGTATGATGTCTTTGAAAATAGCTAACAAACATGAAGCTTTACTTTTAAAAAAGGCTGAGTAATTTCAGTAATTTTCTAAAACAGCTGGCCACTGTGGTTTATGGCAACAATACTCTCAACTCTGGGGACTATTTTCAGCAGCAGATTAATCCACAATAGTGTGTATATTTATGGTGACAATAGTGGAGCTCTATGACACAGAGGAATAAAGATAATAATAATTCATTGGCTTCCAGTCTTTGTGCTAAGCTAAAGGCAAAACACATCCTGGACCTCTCTCTGACTCATCTGACTTTGGGGAAAACAGGAAAAAAAATGTTTTAAGTTTGTGTGTGTGTGTGTGTGTGTGTGTGTGTCAGGAGGTGACTGACCGCAGGAAGTGAGGTAGGTGGTGTCGGCTGGTCCAGAACGAGTCCTGATCTGAGCTCATGTTCCTCAGAGCGTTTAGTGACGGAACCAACACTGTGAGGTTCCCACTCAGGTCCTCAGAGGAGTGTCTATACTTCTAAGTACACACATATAAATACAACTTAGTGTCTTTTTTATGGTTTAGACTAATTATTATCACATTTTAGAGAACAGAGCCTTGTCTCAACTATGTGTAAACTTAGATTAGACTAGATACATTTATTAATCCCTACAGAGGAAACTAGTTTGGCCCCTTAAATGTAGGTCAGTTTGAGCCTGGTTCTTACTCACCTGGGTCAGTCGGTAGAAACTATACAGTTTGATGTTCATGTCCAGTTCCTACAAACATAAACACACGCAGTTGTTACTGTGACTGTGCACTGAGGATGAATCCAGGTTGTAATAGCAGTAGCAGCTTCTTGTTTTTAGCCGCCGCTTTCACCTGTAAAAAAGACAAACGTCACCGGTGATGGGTCAAATCAGGGGTCACTAGTGAATGTTACCAACGTCATGTCTAAGTGCTCTCTGCAAGTCCATGTCTGCGCTTAGCCAAAGATCTTTTGTAAGGGAAGAACTTTCACTCTGTACAATCTTAAGGAGACCAAGTGTTTCTGTAGCTCCAACAACTCCAACAGAGTGATATGTCTTCTCTCCAGCAGATCACATCATGTAAATTTTAGGAGTCACATTCCTCAGTGAAACTTAATAATTCAAGATGATCACTTTCATCGTTTTGAGCTGCGTCCTTCAGTATTTAAACCAAGCTGCACAAAAAGCAAGATGAGCCAAAGTCAGTGGGCTACAGCTGCTACTTCAATGTGTCAGATACTTATTTTCTGAACATTTCATGCTGCTGTGTGAATATAAGTACTGGACATCTCAATATCTGCAGATACTCAATATCAAATGAACCAGAAGCAAAATTTCATTTAGGAAACTCCTATTTTAAAGAGTATTTACCTCCAGTAATGATCCATAGCAGATGGTTCCGTCTCCAGCGTAGCCGTCAGGACAGGTACAGGTGTGAGTGCCGCTCTTCTGCAGCTCACACTTTGCCTGACAGAGTGAACAGCAGATAGGGATCATGGGAAATTTATCTACCCCCCCTAAAATCACATCATAGATGAACTCTCACTTGTAACATAAATATAAATACTGGACAAATGTAGACGAATCAGAACTTTAATCTGTGGAAGAGACATCTGAAAATATTTAACGTTTAAAAGACACTTAACAGCAACATGTGTTTTCCAGAAACAACGTCCTGGCCACAGACATAAGTGTTACAGGCTGACATTATGACCACAAACTGTCGATGTCAAAGTGAATCAGGACATTGTTAATCTTTTTTTTTTTTTTGGTGTTCTGACCAACACAAACCATCCACCATCACTGAGGTAGAGGCAGACGTCTCAGCAGCAGAGATCTCATTTTCTGTGTTTAGACAAGTATTTGAAGTAATTTATGTGACTTCAAAGCTTATTTGGAAAGTTTTAGGAGGCCTGTGCTGCTTATCCCGACAGATGTTGTTTTGCCTTTCTCGAATCTCTACAACTTGTAGACAACAACACAAGTGGTGAGTGTGAAGTTAGTCAGACTGTCCACAATTATGAGAATAAAATCTGTAATTTAAATCCTCAGGAAATTAAACAAATCCTTCTTCATGGCTGACACGATATGAGACTTATTAGACACCATGTGTGTGTGTGTGTGTGTACCAGGTCATGGCAGCCTCCGTTCTTTGTGAGGCAGGGGTCGACCAGGTCACACACAATGCCGTCGCCCATGTAACCTGTTTTACAGACACACTCACTCTGCAGTCGCACAGACAGATAAACACACAGGTCTTAACAGTCTTCTACAACATGTACAGTCAGACAGCTGGTCAGTAATTAGCTGTGATGCATCACACAGACTGTAGGAGGTAGGATACAGCACATAATACACAGAAAATACTGCACTTTTCATAACATCAGTGTTAAAACATTAAGAACTAGAAATTAGGCAGTAAAATTAGCCATTTAAAATAAAATAAAACGAGACAAAACTGAGTAAAATATCCCAAATATAGAGGCTGAGAGGTGCTGAGCCAGGAACAGTCAGGAGAGCTCTGTCTGAGGATCTGAGGCTTGTAGTGCAGAAATGACTCAGCAAAGTAACTGGGAGCTAAACCATGAAGTGCTCTAAAAGTAATCAGTTAAATATTCAAATGAAAAATCAATACATATAAACAAAACATATAAACATTGTTAGTAGCTGTTTGTTGTTCATAACTGACCTGTGCAGGTCCGATGTGTTTACAGTCGGCGTTGGGGCTACAGCCTCCTCGACTCTCCAGCTGACAGTTGTTGATTTCCACACACACTTTGCCGTCACCTGTCCAACCCTCAGGACACACACACGACACGTTACCTGGACCCATGTACACACACTCTGCCTGTGGAGACAGAACGAGGGAGGAGAGGATGTGTGATGAAGGCAGACAGGCAGCGTTGAATCCCACAATGCACACACTCAGTTTACCAGTACTGATATTTAATAACTGTTATTTAATTTGTATGAATGGAGCTGATGAGGTTACCAACATCTTTCAGATTCCTTTTTTAAAAGACACTTCCTGTCTGACCACTACACTTTTCATTTGTCACTCAGGTTAAAAAACTATAACTAATACTTAGTAAAAGGATCACCCCCTCTTTTTTACTCTTTCCATAAATATTGGAAATAATACAGTTGCTAATTTAATCTCTAAGGCAGAGGTTAAAAATGTTCAATACAAAAAGAAGATCTCAAATGTTTAAATTGGATTACACAACTTTAAATTATTTTATTGATTGATGGTGAAATTATACGTACTGGCTAAATATTGTTTTGTTATGTTGAGATATTGGGAGGAGGATTTCTGAGTCAAATAAAAAGTTGCAGTGAAAATATGAATAACTGAGGAAGTTTAAATTTTACCATCCACACACACAACAAGCAGTAAGTCTTACGTTGGTGTCGCAGCCTCCTCGGCTGCTCTTCAGGCAGAGGTTGATGGGAGAACAAGAGTGACCATCACCTTCGTATCCGTCCCGACACACACACCTGGTGCAACACACACACAAACACACACAGATGCAGATTAGATGTTGAACAAACTCAATCAATCACTCAATATCAACCTCCTGAGGGGACTAGATGAAAAGTCATAGGAGCAGAGGATATGAGTGCACACACCAATATGATGTTGCAGCAATCCATCCAATAGGTGTTGAGATTTTTCACTGTAAATCACAAATATCAACCTCATAACAGTGTTTGAGGAAAAGTCAGAGGTTCACCGAAGTAACAAATAACAGATTTCTGTACTGAATTCATCAACATTTTCACTGAGAATCAGACAAAAAGAAGCAACAAAACAGCTGAGTCAAACAACAAGAACAAGGAGGCCAGCACGCTGATATTTATCAGAAGGTAAGCTAACATTACTGTAATCAGGGGTTGTAGATCTAATGTGAGCAGTATTATAAGGCTATAAGGAGCTTTCAGTAAGAATGACTGCAGGATTAACGTCAGCTGCCAAACATCTAAATCCTACTCTAGACGTTCAGTAAACGAATGTTACTGAATTTATGTTATCTGACATTTTACCCGCTTATCTCACACTAAGCTCAGGCAGTGATCAGTGTATTACTGAACACTGAGTTAATCTCCATTCAGAGAGATGAGCTGCACTGCAGTGGAGAACAAACAACTGCAATAAGTGAGCAGCTCTGTTCAAACACTTTGAATTTTTGATGAGAGTCAGTCTAATGTGTTACTGCAGAGCAGAATGACATCAACACTGTAAATATCAAGATGGTGACTGCTGTAGTCTCAGAATGGAGGTGGAGGAGGAAGGAATAAAAATGAGACTAAAAATCTCACTGATGAAAACAAAAATGTCTTAGGTTTTTGTTTTTGTTGGCTAAAATTAACATTAACAAGATGAGAAATGTGACTAAACCTAATACAAGTTTTCATGAAAAGACAGAAAAATAAATCAAGACCAGCTGCCACAATTAACACTAGCAAAAGTAGTAGTAGTAGTATCTTACATAGTATGCAGTCCTGTGTGTGTACAGTATGCGTGGATGTGACAGTGTTCCTGCAGTCCGTCAGAGTTGCACGGCGTGGCCTTCTTGTCACATTTTTCTCCAGAGTATCCCTCCAGACACGATCCTCTCCGACACAAACCACCACTGCCTGGACGGTTATCACACACACCGTGGACACACACACACTCTGAGGCCACACACACACAGAGACACACACATCATGTGATACTTTCAGGTTAATCAGTCATAACAGTGGAACAACATCATATTGATATGTCACTGAGGAGGTCATGGTGTCCACATTCAGTTCACCCTAAGGCCAAACGGACACGAGACAAACAGCAAAACTAGTGCAAGTAGTAATTCCACTAGATAATAATCCAGTTAAACTTCAGAAAATGAGACTCATGGATAATAGTTACTATTAGAACATAGGATGGACCTTAATCCCCTCAAGTCTGTTATGTTTCCTCTAGTGCTACTTTAAGATTAATACTTGTGGTTTTAAATGAAATGTCTCAACAGCTCTTGGATGTGTTGCCATTAAATTTGGTGCAGACATTTACGTCCTTTTCACGATGAAGTGAAATAATTGTGGTGATACTTTTTCTCCAGTTTAATTTGTCCAAATACCTGCAAAATTAAAAACATAATTCATGCATCTCTTGTCTCCTGTGTCCTTGTGATAACAGCAGCTAAAGTTACACTAAAATTACACTAAATTAGCCGTTATTATCCGTCTCATTAAAGCAACAGAGAAAAATATCTCCAGCCATTTGTACACATACGATCAAATACAAGGTGCACCAAGCTGCTGCAGCATTTAGCTGATCCCTGATCAGTTCAGCCATTGAATGATCTGTGTGGGTGAGAGAGCGCTGATCTGTAGGTGCGAGTTAGTGTCTGGGAAGATGATAATTCAGAGACTTGACTCGCTCATGTGTTTGTGCTGAATTATTAGGGACAGCACCTCCTCCTTCTAGACTGGAGTAAAGACGACCCTGATTTGCACTGTAGCCCAGGAAAGACAAACAAGGCTTGGATATGGCCACCTGTCAATAAAAGCATCTTAAATCTCATCTGGATCTTACGCAGATGAGAGACACCTAATGAAAAGTGTAAATGGGGCCTTCGCCTTGTCTGAATATGTGTTAAAGCTAAAACAGGTGTTGGTTGCTCTCTCTGTGTTAACGAGGAGGAGCTGTTACCTTCGTCACAGTTGTCTCCGTGCTTCGATGGCTCTGAGCAGATGTGGCAGGCGACACCCTTGAAGCCTGATTGACAGCTGCATGAGCCGTTGCCTTGGATACCGTCGAAGCACTGCACGTAGTAAAATAAATAAATAAATAAATAAATAAATGAAAATAAAAGATATCAGGCTCCTGTGACAGAGTTGTTTATTGCCTGTCGCTCACCATTCCTTTGTCATAGCAGGGATGCTGAAATCCTCCGATACAGGGTTTACAGTCCGGACCGTAGAAACCTTTACAACACTCTGCTACCTGTTAAACACACAGTTAAGATCGGTGACATGCACTGACAGCAAAGACAGTGCCCATTAAAAAAGGTTAGATAAAGGACTAATCCATCATTTGACCACTGGAAACTGCAGAGTACAACCTCCTGCTTCCTAGCTCTTTAACTATGAACCGTCCTGATGTTGGTCCTTGTTTGAATTCATGCCTGGAAATTCAAGGACCCAAAGGATCTACTGCCAATGTCCTGGACACCACAGGACACCCCAAGAAGTCCTATGTCCGTAACATATTGACTTGACATGTGTAGCAGATCGTCTATTTAGAGTGTTTCTGGCCACCTAATGAATGTAAGTTCAGTATTCCGTCTCTTTTCTCTTTGTTTTTGGTCTCTACCAACCCTTAGTTAAATCATCTGGCTCTTTAAATGTTAAATGCTCCACTGTGTTCACTCTGTTTAGCTTTCAGTGTTTGTACTCTCACCTTTTTGGTGGCGTTGCAGTATTTAGCGCAGCCTTTGTTAAGTGTCGGGTTCAGAGGAGACGTGACGTAATCACAGCCTCTCTGATAACTGTCCTGAAGAGACAGAAACACAGATTTATTGGCTTTCTTAAAATAAGATATGCTATATTTAGTACTACATAGACTGAAAACAAGAGAGTTACCCAGTTACAGTTCCTTTCAGGGGGAAGTGATCAGAACAGAAATACTGCAGTAATAATGATGTATTTTACCATTTCAGTGCTGCCCTCTGGACACTCTGTCTCATAGAGGTAATTGCAGTGAACACATGGACCCTGAAAACACACAATCACACACAGAAATTAACAACACTTAGAGGAATATTCAATCTTTACTATTAACATTATGCTGTTATCTTTAAACCTTTTCTCTGTGGTCAAAGATGAACTATTACAAATCTGGTGATACCGGCTCAAATCATCAGTTAAACCTGTACTGGGCAGAGAGATCGGAGTTACAGTCCTTGACAGTGAGGACTCTGAACTTCTCTACTCTCAGAGTCTGTACGTGGCTTTGCATCCTCTGTATGTTTGTTCATAGTTTGATTCGACTCTCAGCCTCTCTCCTCTCACCACGGTGATCTTGCTCTCAATGACGTCGCAGCGGTGAGGCAGGATGGGGAGGATGGAGGGCGGGTACAGCAGCCCGTCAATCATATGGATGATACCGTTGGACGCTATGATGTTGGTGGTCACCAGATGGACGCCCTTCTCACCCAGCAGGATCTCACCCTGGAGGAGAAAGAGAGCAGTGGGGGAATTAATTAGTCAGTAAAAAAGACAAACTGTGACAGACACTGTGAAGAACCAATCAGAGACACTTACATCGTCAGACACTGTAATGGTGACGATCTGATTGGCCATCGTCTGGATCTGAGGAAGAGCAGCCAAATCGTCGACTGTCAACTGCAGACAGAGAAAATGACTGAGGTTGACAAAGTCCCATTTTTGAAACATGATGTTGGACAGAACAAACATGACATCACTACTCTCAAGGCCTTTTCTGCAGTGAAGCTATAAATGTTAAAGTCGTTGGAGGTTTTTAAATGACAGGTTCACAGTCTTTAAAGAGTTAAAAGGTTAGGTCACTTATCTCTCAGTGATCCTTCCCTTAAAGGCATCACATCTGCTCTGTATACAAAGCTTCTGTTGATGCACATCGCAGGGTCATGGATGAAGACTGGTCAAAAATACTTTGATGAATGAATTCAGCAACAGTACATACTCCATAGCCCACAATTTTCTAAAGCTAAACTCTCCAAAGATACGTCCAGCTGCTGGTAATTTGTGCAACAGGTGTAAATATTCACCTGTAACTTTCATTTTGGTTTTGTTTGGGCTTTTTGATTGGAGAAACCAGTACAACAACACTGTTTGGTATCCAGTCTTAAAGTGACTCCTTTTCTAAAACACAACTGCATTTTTTTACTGACAGCCCCAAGATTCATTCTGCTTAACTGGACACAATCTGCTCCTCCCTCCTTCAAACACTAAATCAGAGATATATTCTTCTTAAAACTGCAGACGATTAGATTCAGCTTACAAAGTCGACAAGATAAATTTGTCAAGGTGTAGCAACCCTGTATTTTCTACTCAACAAACCAGCTGTTGTGTGGAGAGTCTGCTGTTTACCATATCATTCAACGTTACAACATCTTTTTTTCTTCTTCTTTTTTCTATTCTCTGAGCATGTATTTGTATATTTTGATTGACTACTGAGGTGCTTGATACATGAGTTTTAGAGGTCGTTTTGTGTTTTTATTTCTGTGAGAAGAAACATTTCTATGACATTTGACATATTAAATTGTGAAGAAGCTGAAGAAGAACAATAGTCAGGAGCCCATGTGAAGATTATAACAGGTTTTTCTTGCTTTAATCATTCCTCCTGTTCATACTGAGAGATCCCTACTGAATGCATTTCATCACACAAGTCCTCCTTCTGTTTTATAGTGTGTTCAGAGGTTTATCTGAGGCTAAAATGAAGCTTCAGCAGTTTGAGTTAATCAAGCCAAGAGTAAATTTACAGTGTTTTTAGTGTAAAATTCCCTCCCTGACAAAAATGGGAATGGTATACTAAAACTATCACTTTGAAGATAGCTGCTTGAACATATACTTTGACTGTAAAAAAAAGTTAATCCTCTGAAAAGCAGGAACTGGATCATAAAATAAGATTGAAGAGATATCCTGCTGCAAACAATGTTGAATAGAAAGTCACTTTCATCACTAGCAAACCAAAAAGGTCAAGAGGCAAAAATGAAGAAAGAAGCAGAAAGAAAGGAATTATTGATAGATTGATGGATAGATGGATTGGTGGAGGGAGCTTTGGATTGCGGGTGTCTTACCACAGCCTGGGAGAAAACATGATGTCTGAGGAGTTCCTGAAGTTTATGTTTGGCCTTGAAAAAAAAGAGTATTGATTCTGATTATCACATAGCATAATGATAAAATGACTAATGCTTGGCAGCTGAAGTGGTTGTCAACATTATGTTTGGAAATGACTGAGCATTTTTTTGATTAAACTAAATATTTGTTTAGTTTTTAATGATTTACATCTTTAATAGGAACCAACAAAGTATTCACACTCAGAATAACACATTGCTGGTTTTTGTCTTTTCAAAAGATTTGTTGAGACTCCCCTCCCTGTGTCCTTACATCGTTCAGCATGTACAGGATACTTCCATCTCTAGCTCGATCCACAGCTTGATTGGTGGGGATGAACACAGTCAGGGGTCCTGGACCCCGTAGAGGAGGGGGTGACCCGCAGTTCTGCAAACACACACAATCACATCGTATCTGACTGTAAAAGCTTAAAAAAAATCACAAGTTGGGTATTTTCTGACTGCATGATTCAATATTGTAGAATAAAATGCAAAAATGTCTTGAGCTTGTGTTGGTCTGGATTGTTAGTCAAGCATTTAACCAACAACCCATTGACTTTGGGACAAGGGAACCATGAGTGCTAAAATGCTAACTTACTTCTGGGTTTTAGGACTCATTCCTGCACCAAATACTGATTTTTTCTTCAACTGATAAAATAATAATAGGTCATAGCATTATTTGAAAGCATTCTCGCTTTAGTGCCTAAAGCTTTTGCTCAGGACTGCAAATAGGAGGCTAAAAGACTGAAGCTAAAGCTAAATGATGGAGCAGTTTATCCAACTGTCCTGAAAATCTTGACTCTTTTCTCGAAATGACCAATAATTGATTTCTTCTCACGTGGAGATAAAAACAAATATCTCTGTGATGATGTTACAGGCCAGCACAAGATACTCACATCAACAAGAGACAGGAAGCGGTTGTATTTTCCATCCTTAGTCAGAATCTCTGCAATTGTCTTATCAGCAAACTAGACACAAGGAGAAAACAAAAAAATTTTTAAAAAGTGTCAGGTTGGGTTCAACCCTAAGCCAGATTTTTACTGTTACTGTTGTTGGGGGGGCAAATATTTTTGTTAGGGGGACAGATTTCCCCCACAGGCTTTTAGCCTGAGTTTTCTTTAACTCACCTTTTCGTCACGAGAAGATTTGTCAGAAAGTGTGTTTGTGATTGGCCGGTCTATGATGTGGATGATCCCGTTGGCTGCTGGCAGGTCCTCCTGGAGGACGGTGTAGAGTCTGCTGGGGTCATCCATCAGAATGAACTTCTAAAGAAACCAAACAGAAAGACAGATAACAAGAGAGACTATCACTGTGTTTATCTGGATGTAACTAATCTGCAACAATCAGATTTTTTTAACAGTGCAGGAACTAGAGTTGGAGTCTCAGTTGATTTCTTTGATGTGCTGACAGGTGAAGTTGATGTGTAGGAAAACACATGAAAAACGGGTAAACATAAGGATCTGAGCAAATTGACAATGGCCAAATTGTGATGGCTACTGGGTGAGAACATCTCCAAACTGAGCCAACAGAGGAAATCTGATGCTTTGAAAAATGTTCTGCTGGAAAACCTTGGGTCCTGGCATTTATGTGGGTGTTCCTTTGACACATACCACCTGCTTAAACTCTGTTCAAGACCTTCTACACCTCTTCATAGCAACACTATTCCCTGATTTCAGTAGCCTCTTTGAGCAGGATAATGCACCATGCCACTCTGCAAAAAAGGTTCAAGAATGGTTTGAGGAGCATGGCAAAGAGTTCAAGGTTTGGCCTCCAAATTCGCCAGATCTCAATCTGATCAAGCATCTGTGGGATGTGCTGTAAAAACAAATCCAATCAATGGAGACCCAACTTCACAACTTATAGGACTTAAAGGATCTGCTGCAAAGTCTTGGTGCCTGGGTCAGATGGGTCAGAGCTGTTTTGGCAGCATACAAAATATCAGGCAGGTGGTTTTAGTGTTTTGGCTGATTGGTGCATCTTACTGCCTGTACTGAATAGACACCAGAATAGAGAGTACAAGGTGACTTTTTGTCCCTCCACTTTCAGGTTTTCATGTGGACAACTCTGTGCTCAACTATGCACCACAAAAATTATAAAAACCACCATCCTTGTCCTGGCATCAGCGGGAGATGCTACAGGTAGTGATGCACAAATCGACCCATGAACCACCCGGCAGGTCGGGCAGCTTATGGGTCCAAAAGGGTTGGGTCAAAAAGTGACACAGCAGCGTTCCAACCAAGTTATAAATAACTCACAGAAACAATGAGTGCAACAGGCTGTGATGAAAGTCCAACTTTAACCTTTTCTTCCCCTCTCTCTGTCACTATAATTTATAATGCATTAGGCCAGGCTAAAAAAGACAGTGTAGACCAACACGTGCCGGCTTCTGTTTTTCACCTGTACTATGCATCTTTTTCAAAAAATGTAATTCCAAAATATAACGATGAACATGAGTAGTCTGCCAAAATGTCTGAACAAAGCTCCACCCACTCTCTGACTTAACAGACAAACAAGAAACACAACTCATTAATCCTTGCTCCTGAAGATAGACACACACACTGAGAGACAGACGATAACATTCAACATTTACACCAAGACAACCACATCCACTGAAAGAGGACAGCTACAGGAGGGAACACTAGAGACATTGTGATTACTGGGATACTTGAACTTCAACCTGCAGCAGACTCCACAATCTTGAACTGGATGAGCCACAACTCAAAGTGAAAGTAATTTCAGGGAACTTTCTAGACTGACTTCACATGCCTGTTTGCTGTGCTTTTAGGGGGACCAAATGTCTTCCAGATCAGACAAGGATCTCTCCTGTCCTGTCTGCCAGGACATCTTTAAAGATCCAGTTGTCCTGTCATGTAACCACAGCTTCTGTAAAGACTGTCTGCAGAGATGGTGGAAGGGGAAAGAAACATCCGAGTGCCCATACTGCGAGAGAAGATCATCAAAGACTGATCCACCTTATAACTTGGAACTAAAGAACCTGTGTAAGACCCTACAGGAGAGAGATCAGAGAGTTTCAGCAGAGTCTGGGCCTCTCTGCAGTCTGCACTCTGAGAAACTCAAACTCTTCTGTCTGGACCATCAGCAGCCAGTGTGTCTCATCTGCAGAGATTCAAAGATACACAACAACCACAGATTCAGACCCATCAGATGAAGCTGCACAAGATCAGCAGAGAGGAGCTTCAGAAATCCCTAAAGCCACTAGAAGAGAAATTGGAAGCCTTTGAACAAATTAAATTAAACTATGATCAAACAGCAGAACATATTAGATTCCAGGCCCGAGACACACAGTGGAAGATTAAGGAGCAATTTAAGAAGCTTTATCAGTTTCTACAAGAGGAAGAGGAGGCCAGGATCACTGCTCTGAGGGAGGAAAAGGAGCTGAAGAGTCAGATGATGAAGGAGAAGATTGAGGCTCTGAGCAGAGATATAGCAGCTCTTTCACACACAATCAGAGCCACAGAGGAGGAGCTGAGAGCTGAAAGACGTCTCATTCCTGCAGAACTACAAGGCTGCAATGGAACAAATCCAGCAGCGCCCCCTGATGGAGGATCCACAGCTGGTCTCAGCAGCTCTGATAGACGTGGCCAAACACCTGGGCAACCTGACCTTCAACATCTGGAACAAGATGAAGGAGATGGTCTCCTATACTCCTGTGATTCTGGATCCAAACACTGCTGATTCAGAACTTGTTGTGTCTGAAGATCTGACCCGTGTGAGATCTGGGGAGCGAAAACAGCTTCCAAAAAACCTGGAGAGGACTAAGTTCTCCTGCTCAGTTCTCGCCTCTAAAGGTTTTAACTCAGGGACTCACAGTTGGGACGTTGAAGTTGGAGAAAACAAAGACTGGGAATTGGGCGTGATGGGAAAGAACACCAAGATGAACAAACGTCTACAGTCTGGATTGTGGAGAATTTTGGTGTCTGCTGGGAAACTGACAGCGTTCTCCACATCAGGCTCAGAGAAAAATCTGCCACTGAAGAAGCAGCTCCAGAGGATCAGAGTTCATCTGGACTTTGACAGAGGAAAACTGTCTTTCACTGATCTGGATACTAACACACTCATTCACACCTTCAAAAACAATTTTACTGACACCCTGTTTCCATATATTTACACCCAGAGTCGCCTTCCACTGAAGATTATACCACTGAAGGTATGTGTGACAGTACAAAAGCCCAAATAGAGAGGTTGTGCAATATGACAAAATCTATTCAATATCTCTAACTTAGCATGGACTGATAGAAGTGTTATGGGGGTGGTACGGTGGTGGAGTGGATGATGATCAAATTGTTGACAATGCTATTTTAAATGCAATGGTTCTCATAACAGTGTACGTATATACACTCATCAGCCACTTTATTTGGTACACCATGCTAGTACCGGGTTGGATGCCCTTTGCCTTCAGAACTCTAGTTGATTTAGATTTAGTGATTGTAGAGGACATTTGAGTACAGTGAACTTAATGTCATGTTCCAGAGACCAGTTTGAGATGATAAGAGCTTTGTGACATGGAGCATTATGCTGCTGGAAGCAGCCATCAGAAGATGGGTTTTTCCAATCTTCTTTTTTGATATTTTCTCTTTTTCAGACCATTCTCTGTAAACCCTTGAGCTGGTTATGTGGGAAAATCTCAGTAGATCAGTAGTTTCTGAAATACTCAGACCGGCTCATCTGGCACAAACAACCCTGCCATGTTCACAATCTCTTAAATCACCTTTTTTACCATTTCTGATGCTCATTTTGAACTTCAGCAGGACGTCTTGACCATGTCTACATTGAGTCAATGCATTGAGTTGCTGCCACGTGATTGGCAGATTAGATATTTGCATTAACAAGCAGTTGAACAGGTGTACATAATAAAGTGGCCGGTGAGTGTATATATATATATATATATATATATATATATATATATATATATATATATATGTAGAGTAGCTATGACTAGGGATGGGGTTTGATAGCATTTTATTGAATCTGGATCCAGTTTGGTGGGGAATTAAGACATCTGTTAGTTAAAATAATTACTGTCCTGTTTTTATTTCAATCAGTGCAGTAACAATATACATCTCAACTGTTTTGTGTAACAAAAGATAACTTGGCATTTAAAAGTCTTAATAACTGTAGTAATTAACTATCAAACCAAAACCATGGCAAGAGACTCTACTGTCCTGAAGGGTTCTGGGGCATTCACCACATATTTCATCACTTCATTAACCCTGTCATGACTTATCTTTCCTTTTCCTAAAGGAGAAAAGGGCGTACTGCACCTGCAGAAGCCATACAACCTAAAATAAAAACAACACAGTGAAAATAATAATTTTCTTCTATTCAGTGAATATAAATAAACTAAATCACTGATGTTTTGCACAATGCACTTAACTTTACCTGAAGGTGAACTCCTTGTTGAACTTCTAGAGGTCACAGACTCTGATGGCACACAGAAAATGGTCTAATACTGGCAGCAGTCTGAGGCCGAGCACTTTTCCTTCTCAAGTTACCAACTAGAGTTACCTCCTCACAGCTGTATGCTTCTGCCAACCAGTTCAGGTGCAGTTAATTTGCATGTGAATTCTTGAGTCCTCATTGTCATGTTAATATGCTACAAACTAATCTGTAAACAGGCTTTCAATATTTTAGGATTAAATATTCTAACCCATGAAAGAAAAGTAATTCTGTACCAAAAAAGACGTTTTGGCGGTTTGATTTGTCCAAGACAAACTGCTGAAGCCTCATCTTCAGCTAAAATCATTTTAGAAAGAAAGAAAATGAGTGATTTTGTCCTCCATCTCCTACAGTGTAGTTGTATTAAGAAGGATCACTTCACAAGTTCACAGTCAGTGTGGACAGGAGGAATCACTAGACACATTAATTACTCTTCAAATGTACATAAATGTTTGATGCATGGCTGATGTAATGATAATAATTTTCAGCATTTTTAAAGATTTTCATAACACAAGAATGAACAAGATGCTTTTGGTCAAACAACTTGCAGCACTCATCTGATGTATCTGATGTGATAAACGAGCAGTCTGGAGAAATGTCTGAACAAAGCTCCACCCACTCTGACACAACACAGACAAACAGGAAACACAACTTCTTGTTCCTTGTTCCTTGTAAGGAGACACACACACTCACAGAGAGCTAGAGAGACAGACAATAAGATTTACCCTGTCACCAAAACTACCACATCCACTGAAAGAGGACAGCTGCAGGAGGAAACACTGGGAATACAGGAACACTAGAATCCTGTAATACTGGAATACTTGACCTACTTCAACCTGTTGCAGACTCAACGTCATAAAGTGGATGAGCCACAGCTCAAAGTGAAAGTAACTTTCAGGGAAGTTTCTAGACTGACTTCACTGCCTGTTTGCTGTACTTCTGGTTTCATTTAGAGACAAAATGTCTTCCAGATCAGACGAGGATTTCTCCTGTCCTATCTGCCAGGACATCTTTAAAGATCCAGTTGTCCTGTCCTGCAGCCACAGTTTCTGTAAAGCCTGTCTGCAGAAATGGTGGAAGGGGAAACAAGTACGTGAATGTCCGTGTTGCAAGAGAAGATCATCAAAGACTGATCCACCTCGTAATTTGGCTTTAAAGAACCTGTGTGAAACCTTCCAGCTGAACAGAGATCAGAGAGCTTCAGCAGGGTCTGAGCCTTTCTGCAGTCTGCACTCTGAGAAACTCAGACTCTTCTGTCTAGATGATCAGGAGGCAGTGTGTCTTGTCTGCAGAGATTCAAAGAAACACACTAAACACACATTCAGACCCATCGATGAAGCTGCACAAGATCAGAGAGAGGAGCTTCAGAAATCCCTGAAGCCTTTACAAGAGAAACTGAAGCTGTTTGAACAAGTTAAAGGAAACTGTGATCAAACAGCAGAACACATTAAGGTCCAGGTCCAACACACAGAGAGGCAGATTAAGGAGCAGTTTAAGAAGCTTCACCAGTTTCTACAAGAGGAAGAGGAGGCCAGGATCACTGCTCTGAGGGAGGAAGAGGAGCTGAAGAGTCAGATGATGAAGGAGAAGATTGAGGCTCTGAGCAGAGAGATAGCAGCTCTTTCACACACAATCAGAGCCACAGAGGAGGAGCTGAGAGCTGAAGACGTCTCATTCCTGCTCAACTACAAGGCTGCAGTGAAAAGAGTCCAGCAGCGCCCCCTGCTGGAGGATCCACAGCTGGTCTCAGGAGCTCTGATAGACGTGGTCAAACACCTGGGCAACCTGACCTTCAATGTCTGGAACAAAATGAAGGCGATGGTCTCCTATACTCCTGTAATTCTGGATCCAAACACAGCTGACCCAGAACTTATTGTGTCTGAAGATCTGACCAGTGTGAGGTCCGGAGAGCGAAAACAGCTTCCAAAAAACCCGGAGAGGGCGAAGTTCTCCTGCTCAGTCCTTGGCTCTGAAGGGTTTAACTCAGGGACTCACAGGTGGGATGTTGAAGTTGGATTAAACAAGGACTGGGAACTGGGCATGTTGGGAGAGTACGTCCAGACGAACGGACGCCTACAGTCTGGATTGTGGAGAATTTTGTTCTCCAACGGGAAACTGACAGCGTTCTCCACATCAGGCTCAGAGAAAGATCTGCCACTGAAGAAGCAGCTACAGAGGATCAGAGTTCATCTGGACTTTGACAGAGGAAAGCTGTCGTTCTCTGATTTTGATACTAACACACTCATACACACCTTTACTCACACTTTCAGTGACACCCTGTTTCCATATATTTACACTGAGAATCGCCTCCCACTGAAGATTATACCAGTGAAGGTCTGTGTGATGGTGCAAAAGCCCAAATAGAGATTATTATAATAGGGCTGTGCAACATGACAAAATTTACTGACAGATTAATTAGTCAAATTCCGATACTAATACCACAATGCATGATGCTGATGAACACGATGAGGCTGATAGAAGTCTTATCAAGTTTAAGGTGGTGGGGTGGATGATGATTAAATTGATGATAATGCTGACTTAAAACACAATGGTTCTTATATGTAGAGTAGTGATGACTGGGATGGGGTCTGATAGCACTTCACTGAATCTGATCCAAACCCTTATTGTTTCTATTGTTTGGTGGGGAATGTAGACACTCGTTTTACTGTATTTTATCACTTCATTAACCTCGTCCTGACTCATCTTTCCTTCCTTTCTTTCCTGTGCTGCAGCTGCAAAAGCCATAGGCTGAAGCCGAGCACATTTTGCAGATGTTTCCTTGTCTTTGGAGTATTTAAGCCATCTGCCATGTTTATACATGATTGTTTGAGGTATCACAGGTTTGTTTGCGTCACCAATCTTTTTGTTTCTTTACCAATGCCTGTAAATCCAGAGAGGGGAAAAAGAGACTAAATAAACAGAGAAGGTGAATGAAAGATTCAAGAAGGGTTTTATTGGCTACAGAGCTTAATAAATCAGGGTACTTTACCAACTTGGAAGAAGACCCAAAATGAAACAAGTTATCGGAACCAATCGCTAGTGATGATGGTGACCAATCTGTGATGATGCTTTTACTGATACTGTGACACTATATCTTTACTTTATTGTTATGTGATGTAAATTATTTTAAAACTTAATGTTGCGGCAGGATAAAACACTGTGAGAGATAAGCTGAGTATGAAAAGTAGGTTTTAGTTGATAGCTATTTAATTTGTGTTATGCTATGTTAACAGTATCAATGTCAACAAAACTGATCTGATCTTACAGAAAAAAGATGATTTTCTGTAGCAGAAACTAAATCTATAACTTGTGATTTTTTATTCTAATTGTGGAACCAATAAAAATTAAGTTAAAACAACTCTTCATTTGGACAATGTGTTGTTTGGTTGTTTTGAACATTTTTACCTCATGAAGACTTTTTCCATTCTCATGAACAAGTGAATATTTGTTCCATCTTCAGTTTGGCTACTGTGACTGCTAAATTATATTGTTGAACTTTTTAAGACGCTGGTCCAAGAAAACTTGATCTTCTACAGTAATTATGAATGAAAGAGAGATACCAGTCGCTGTCCTGAATATGTGGATCATTTTTCCTAAACCATCAACCAAATACGCATTTTTGGCTCTTTGAGGGCTGTGGAGTTTGGAAAGGAAGTATCACCTTGTTGTCTTTGGTCCTCAACCTGGCTCCTCCGTACATGTTTAAGTCTCGCCCCTCCAGATCCTTGTAAAGGTGCTGACCCAGGATCAGGTGGTTTTTACACACCAGCTCCTCATTAACACCCTGTGGAGATAAAGCAAATGAGTGATCATTTTCTTCCTACTTATGATGAGTATATAGTGTATTATAAGACCAGATATTAAAACAAATAAAGCAGAAAACAAATAAAATGGGTTGTACTGATTCGTCCAGTATCAACATTTTGCAACTTGCTAGATATCTAAGATATGAACATTTTCTGGCCAGTCTCAACACTTCATCAGATTTAATGATCAATGACTTATTGATCAGCTATACAAAGCAGCATCCAAAGATTCTTTGGGCTTAAAGAGTTTAGGAAATTCCAAGGACTGTGATTTTATTTTACTGTTTAAAATTCCACAAACATGCTCTGTTTAAATTATTTCTTAAAATGTCCAAAATTTTAAAATCTCCAATTCAAGTTTCTATGGTTACATCAGACTTCAGTGTGTGTCTGTGGATGTGCGTGTTTGTGCCCAGAGGCCTGACACTCTGGTTTGTTCTAGTTTGTTCTGACCATCTGTCATTAGTTGTCTCTGTTTCCAGGCCAAGCTCTCTGTGTGTGTGTGTGTGTGTGTGTGTGTGCGCGCGCGCACGCGCGCGTGTGTGTGTGTGTGTGTGAGTGAGAGAGAGAGAGAGAGAGCGAAAGAGTGTGTGTGTGTGTGTGTGTGTGTGTGTGTGTGTGTATACATGTCTGTGTTTGGGTGGACAAATTTTAGCTGGAAACCATCTAGGACATTTGGGGACATGTCTACATTGTGAGGTCATTCCGGGCAGTCCTCAACTTCAAAGGGCTGTTTGAGGGGTAGGACTCATGCTGGGATCAGACATGATTTTTTTATCTTTCATAATGGTCGTCATGTCAGATTAGGCAATCGTAGTCTTGTAGCATCTTAGTTGGGAGAATGGAAACAGTACGAGTTTGACTCCGACCAATCATAGTTCAGATCCTTGCATGTTGTCAGGGAGTACTGTCAAGATCTGACAAAACCAACAGACGGTGATATAACCCTATGAGAGAGCCCAGGGTTCCTGCAGTTAACAGTTTGGTTTTCTATTAGACACAATATTTGGTGACTGACAGTTGGAGCTTTTTATGGTCTTGATGGACATGAAAACTCTCCTGGTTGACTGACCATCAAAAACGCTCAACAACTGTGTTAGAAACTACCTGTTTTCTCTGAAAAGAGGTCAGAGGTATGAGACTGCGGACATAAAACAGACCTGTTGTTGATGTAGAAAAGGTTCAGACCAGGTTCAGCTGTGTGCTGCACCGTGACCTAAAGCTGAAGGAATTGTTCAGCCATCAAAGGCTGGTTTCAGTTGAACATTCCGTTACTATAGCAACCACAGCTGTCTGAGTTCCACGGCAGTTACAGTTTAATTGACGTTGTTACATCCGCCATTTTGTCAGCTCTCAGTGTCCAAGCAAAACCGAACAGAGATCTTTTATCTACTTGATCTTTTATCTACTTTTATCTACCTTTTATCTGTACAGTACTCTTTATATTACAGCCGCTCTGTTCCTGTTGATTTGTAATTTTGTAGGATTGAGTTTTTCTGCCGACCAAGTAAACCATTACACTGGCTGCCTGCTGATGCATCATTCTAAGAAACAGTTACTGGAAATTCACATCAAAAGACAAGATGTGTGTGGCAATCAGCTATCTTTGACTGTTGGTGGAGTGTATTTAGCTCACTGCATGACAATGTGTCAACTCCAGTAACATCTTTAGTTGAGTCATACCACTTCTCCACACTGACAAAAGAAATAAAGCTAAAATAATGAAAATAACCCCCCAGCATTGTTCTAATATCCAGGAGACTCCTGTGTTTCTGTTTTAAGAAACATTGAACATTACCACTAAAATAAAAATAATACAGACAGACAGACAGGTGACCTACAGTTAGAGGTGTTTTCAGCAGGGGGATGAAAGCTGTGAACGGTCCATTGTGACTCAACAGCATTGAACATCCTTTCTCTGAAACACACACACATATGCATAAACCAAAGGTCAAAGGTCACAGCAAAGAAACCACAATACAGAGCCTAAACCTTTTTTTGCTGAAATTTTAGAATTTGGCTTGCTACTTTTTAAAAACATAACTAAATAAATGAATACTAAAAAAAAGAAAAACAAAACAGATTAACTGAATAATGACTATGAAACTAGATTCACATTATTTCTTGTTTTGTTAATTAACAGTTTTAGCCCTACAGTAATTGTCCTTTCCCAAGCAGAATCCAGAAAGACAATTAATTAATAATCTTAAAGCAAATTGCAAGCTTAAATCAAATTAAACTAAATTTCAGCTGAGCCACTGATTCACACCCTTGATACAGTACAGTGCAGTATTGTATAATAAATGATAATGGCATGGATTTCTGGTTCTTTTACCGAACAGGGCAACGGTTTCAGTCAGATTTTCTCTCTGGTTTCCACTCCTGCCAAGCTCTATGAGCTGCTCCATCAGGTTACCATAGCAACGCCGGCCATCACCAATCTGACCTGCCTCACACATACACCTGAGATAGGGGGATGGGGGGTCGACAGGCTTACTAATTATACTGCAATATACACACATTCAGGAAAACTAACACAGAGTAAAATACACAGAGATAAACAGTGTCTGTTAGCTGTTAGTTTAGACCTGGATCCAGCTGTTCAGTCCAGCCTAGATGTGGATCCAGCTCTAGTCTAGAGAGCAACAGACAGACAAAGGGTTTGTGTGTCTGACCTGGGCTGTCCATCCAGTTCAGTCTGACAGACAGCCGTGGGGTCACAGGTGTCTGCTGAGCAGGCAGAAACCAGCTGACAGCCAAACTCAGCACTGCCACCTATAGGGGACATGCCAAACATACACTCACAGCTGGACTGAGGGACAGACAGAGACACAGAAAGACAGACAGAGACAGGCAGAGACAGAGTGGGGTTAAACAGAGTTTCAGGGTTCTGGTTCTGATGGTTCTAATCATGGATAAGTTTTGTTCTAGACCTCTCTGGTCTCCACATGGTTCTGCTCCGGGCCCTGGAAGTCTCCTCACCTTGTTGGGTCCTTTAAAAACACAGATAGTGGAGTTGATGGGACACCCTCCGTTGTTCACGGAGCAAGGATTTCTGGGGACACAGATCCTGCCATCACCCTCATAGTCGGGGTTACAGGCACAGCTAACCTTTGACCCCTTTGAGGAGCACTGGGCGTTGACATCACAGTCCCTCACTGAGCAAATACCTGGACAGGAAAATAAAGTATACTAACTGAGAGTTTTATCGTCCAAAATAATTCAAAAATGACACGAGTTCATTGAAATAAAACTAAAAACAAGAGTTAGCTCTCTGTGTTCTAGTCCTGGTTCTAGTTCTTGAGACAAAGACATAGGAGCCAGCTCTGAGTTTATAGTCCCTGTCCTGATTCTCTTTCTGTATCTAGAGAGACTGATTGTAGTTCTAGGGAGCAAAGACTTTGAGAAATTCATAAGTTTCAAGTGTCAAATTTGCACAAGATGAACTGCGACATCGCTTTCTAAATCAAGTTCATCTTCTGTACGGTGGCCATTTCAGTCTTACCTTAACTTTCATCAAGCTAAGCTAAACATTGTCAGCCACAGCTCTGCTTTGAGCTAATGCTAACACTAGCATGCAAACACAAAAACAGTGAAATCAGAGATGACTGTGGAGTTGTGTGTTTACTTGCGCATTTGCCCTGTGCTGTGTTCCTGTATCCGGGCAGACATTCACAGACGGCGGCGTCTCCCTCTCCTTTACAGAACGAGTAGGGGCTGCAGTTAGAGCACCTGTTGCTCACTGCCGACAACACAAACACAACAGCAGCAATCAAACATCATCCACACAGTTAACATGTCTGTCACCTTGTGTGTCAGTAGCCGACACACACAAAAAAAGAACAACAAATTCAAAGTCAAACCCTCCACATTTCAAAATCCTTTTTGGTCACATTTGTTTTAACTGCTTCAGTTTGATTTGACTCACTGAAATCTCACTAGAACAATGTCCTCTGACAGTCTAGCAGTCAAAGTCCAGTCAGTTTGGTGATACTGTCATCTACATGTCTTTAATTGTTCATGTGAGCTCCCAAAGCAGCAACAAGCGCTTTTTGTTTTTCCCTATTTTCAGCAAAACCTCTGGACATTACTCAGGGCTGAAATAACTACCACAACCTCCTCTGCTTGTTTTGGGGGGGAATAATTTTATCCACATTTCCATAAATTACATCTACAAACACACAACTGAATATCAATCAGACATAAAGACAGTTTGCCTGTTAAGAGAGATGCAAATAAAACATCATCTATCATTATGTGTTCTCTGTCAGTTACACAAATGATTTTCAATGTGGATGATGAATTAAGGCTGTTTTCATAGCTTGGCTAACCATTATTACTGAGGAGATTTCCATTCTGCTCTTTGATAACTTGATATAAACAGAGGAAATAACATTCACATAGTTAAAGTGGTATTTTTGGGTTTTTTTCCACACAAGTAAAAACAAAAATCAAATAATACCCAGCTCTACTGAATATTCATGAATGATTTAATCAAATTTAAAGCAATAATCTGCAGTTCTACAGTCTGATGTAATCTAATACCAGTATATGTCATGGTCTCACCTTGGTCACAGCGTTTCCCAGTGTACGGTGGTTGACACAAACACTGTCCATCACCCTCTGGACCTTTGTTACACACTCCATGCATACAGTCACACTCTGTACAGACAGAGTAAAGTAGCAGGTTATGAAACTGCTGTGAGATGTTCTTGCAGTTGCTAAACATAGTCTGCCAATTTAGAGGTATTTTTTCTAGTTTTTTCTCTTTGAATGAAGACTCTCATATATAACCTCAATTTTCCCAGAGAGGTCAAAAGTCACAAAGTTAGACAGCCTACCTTTATCACACTTCTCTCCAAAAGCGTTCTCATTCTTACACTCCTGACAGGCAAAGCCGGAGAAGCCCTCCTAAAAAGACAAAGAGTTTTTTTTCTCACTTGCAGTTTCTATTTGGCAATATCATCGCTCTCCCTGCCCAAACACAAAAAAAGAAACAAGAGGTTGACAGAAGTAAATCCAAAACTCTTGTCAGAGACGTGGCCCCCTACAAATACATAAACGATACCCAACTTTTAACTCCTTGACAGACAGACTTGACAGACTTCGGCATGAAGTTGGACTCTCTGGTGACGGTGGCAGAGATGAGGACACTGGACAAACTGCTGGATATCATGGACAATACCAGCCACCCTCTGCACACTGTCATCAGCAATCAGAGGAGCCTGTTCAGTGAAAGACTGCTCCTGCCCAAGTGTAGGACCAACAGACTGAAGAACTCCTTTGTCCACCATGCCATCACACTCTACAACTCCTCACTTGGGGGGAGGAGGAGGGAGAGTAGGGTATGGAGGACAGAAGGGAGTGGTAGCCCCCTTAAAGTGCAATAACCCACCTGGACACTCAAGTAACATACAGTTTCAGCATATCTATATTTATTATTTATGTTAATGCCACACACAATCCAGTATACTCTGCATATTTATCTTAAATCACCCTCAATCCAATTCTATTTATATTCTTTCCTATTTTATTTACATCTTCTGCCTGTATTTGCTGCTGGAAACGTAATTTCCCCGAGGGAGTCATCCCAAAGGGATCAATAAAGTCCGTCTAAGTCTAAGTCTAAGTCTAAGACAGACAGGATACTAACATCACAGACGCAGGTCCCGTTGCCGACGTCTCCATCCATACAGGTTCCATGGAAGTTACAGGTTTTCCCTGACCAGCTGGGACAGGCTGCAGACAGACAGACAGACAGACAGACAAATGTGGACAGAGAGACAGGTGGTTAAAGTCAGTGGTATTTCAGCTTCTGATAAAGGCTCCTCCACGCTGTGTGAATACAGCGCTCCAGCAGGTTCATGTTCTGTCAGACTGTGTGAGATGATCTGATAAAATCTCAGGTCTTGATCTGTGTCAGCTCTGAGGTATGTCAGGTTGTAAGATGAATGTCTGATGAACTGCAGCACTAAAGAGAAAACAGAGTGTAGATCAATGTAAGTGGACAATGCCCTCACATATACTGGTTGTATCCACATATTCAAATGTGGGCTGATTAATGTTCAGGATCCTGGGAATTATCACTGATGTGTCAGGTTTTTCTCTTGCAGTTGGCCTCAGAGAAATATCCCTACAGGAAATTATCAACGCTCCACAGAAAAAGATTACTTAGACCCTTCATCTGCAAAAAGAAAAGGAGATACTGGAGGAAATGGGACTGTTACTCACAGGAAGCAGATACTGAAGTGTTTTCTCTCTCTCTCTCTTACATTAGGCGTCGATGGCTGTAATCCCTGCATAATGAACTGTACCTGTCTGTGAAGTCTGCTGATACTAAGTAAGACCTCATGCTGTATGTCCCATATGTTTGTACATTAAACTGATAAAGTTTTCTAAATTTTCTTTCTTTTCATTACGGTTTGTTGAAATAAGTGAAATTAGTTTTTTGCATATTTCATATTCAAAGCTGTCTATCAATCTGCTGTTTAATTTTTTTTTTTTTTTTTTTTTTTTTTTTTTTAAGCTGTCATATACAAGTTGTGATGGACATTTTTTTGGACATATTTTTTGACAAAAATGGAGTCATGGCTTTCAGCCAACAACACATTCTGATAAGCTACCTTCACAAACGTCAAATGCAAAAATCTCTAAATAACAAAAACACAACTCTGTGAGGCAACAAACATTAACACATTAACATGTTATCTCCCTGTTAACAGCAAGAAATTATCACTTACTTTATGTCGTAAACACACAATTCACAACAAACCACAACACGTAGCGGACCAAAAGCCAAATGACGTGACATTACGTTTTGCTACGTGTGACAGAAAATTAGTGCTCACCTATGGCGTGACCATAGCGGCACCTGATTGGTGCAACCACATGCCAATCAATGAAACAACCAATCAGAACTACAGAAAACAGAGCAGTTCCTTCCCACTTCTTTTAATTGGTTGTTTGAACTAAAACAAAAACCTGGATACAAACTAAAATTTCCCTCTGTAAATTTCAAAGAGAATTCAAGACATACTCTACATGTTAGAAAGTACAGAAAATTTGAATTTTTGCTGAGCTCAGTGCCCACAACCCAAAGATGTTCAGTTTAATTCCACATAAAACAGAGAATAGCAGCAAATCCTCACTCTGGAGAAGCTAAAATGACATTTTTATGTTTAAACAATATTTTGTTTTGATGAATTTTGATTGAATCTGATTCATTTTCAACATGTTGATTAATTGTTTCAGCTCTAATATTAAATACATTCATATGTGCAAAATATTTTGATGCTAAAATTCAGTGGGATTTAAATTTCCCTATCGCATGTCACAGTTGGATGCTGGTTTGCTTCAAAGAATCATATTATTATAGATATTATTTGTCTTCATACATTGCAAAGATATTAAACCTTATCTTTACCTTTACCACTGTATCACTTTGACTGACAGGTGTCTCAGCCTATCACACTCAGCTGAGGTGGTCACACCTTCAATCCACCTCAGCTCCACTCAGATTTTGACATAATTTAGATTTCCTCCCTCTCCTCTCTCCGGCTGACAGAGCAGAGGCTACAGGCTGACAGCTGACTGACAGCTGATAAGGTGGTTTCCTAGCAACAGCAAAAACTCAGGGTCTTGTGTGGTGTTAAAAATGAAATGTGTGGCTGTTAGTTTCTTAGATAAACATAAACACAGGTTATTGACAACAACTGAAAGCTCTCCAATCAGATGCAGTCTTTGTGATCACTTTCCAAAAGCTCAGTTTTCCTCATCAACACTGAATCATGTTTAAAGTTTATCCACTTATTTTCTGATTTCCAAGTGAGAGGATAAAACACAACCAAGGCAGGTCCAGTGAAGGTTTATCAGACACCAAAACGCAGCACAGTAGTGCTGAATACAGAGAAATGGGATCCCAGTATTTCATACGAATTCTGGCCAAAATTTGGCTCTGTTTCCTGGGTAAAATATTATCATTAATTATCAGTGGCACTGTTAGTTTTAAGTTTGTTCTTAGGAACAAATAATGCTAAATAACAGGAAACTTTCCATCCACTGCAACACCAAGTATTTCACAAAATACTCTTAGTTTATCATTTCCTTCTCCATCTCCATGATTGCCAGGTAAACAGCAGAATTACACCATTCGTCTTACAAAGTAAACTCCCAAGAATGTGACTTATTTGACCTGCCAGTGCAGTGTTGCCAGATTGTGTTGTGGCAAAAGTGAATGTGGTAAAATAATGTTTACTGAACATATTTTTCTGCCTGAGCTCTTTGTGTCAGGGCCACTGCTGCACCAACACAGTGTGATCTGAATACAGCCTTAATATGGCTGTACTCTGAGTGTGTGTGTGTGTGTGTGTGTGTGTGTGTGTGTGTGTGTGTGTGTGTCTTACGGAGACACAGCGGTCCCCAGTGCTGTGGGCAGCACTGTGGTTGCATGAACCTCTTCACACAGATGTGCTGACATCCATCCAGCTCCATCTCCCTCCCGCCGATCTGCACCACGTAGCTGCAGCACACAGAGAACATGAGGTTAAGAAGCTGCTTCATTAAAGCAGACGTACTGATACTACTACTACTACTACTACTACTACTACTACTGATAATAATAATAATAATAATAATAATAATAATAATAATAATAATAATAATAATAATAATATTGATACTACTACTACATTTGTGACACATTAAGGTTTGTGTGTGTATTAGAGGAGAAAACAATCCTTCACTGCTTTGAGTGAAAGTACCAGTGCATTAAATTTAAAAATACTCCATAACAAGTAAAAGTCCAGTATGAAGAATCCTACTTAAGTAAAAGTACAGAAGTATTAGCTGCAGAATGTACTTAAATTGTCAAAGTTAAAGTACTTGTTTTGTCTGTGCAGGCTGACATTGTGTTATATGAGACACAAATAAATAATTTTACTGACACATCAGTGTGTAACCTGCATTTTGCTGCTGTAGTTGGTTAGAAAGGAGCTTGTTTAACTACTTTATATACAAATAGTAGTTCCAAACACAGTGCCACAGCATAAATCTGAGGGGTCATGAGATTATACGTGGGAGAGGGAAGAAGAAAGAACAAATTACTGCTACACAAATCTGTATTTTATTTCTTAACTTTGGACAGAATATGAAACAATGAGAGGAGTTTAGAGAGAAAGTGTCTCTGGTGCAGCTGCTATCAACTCATCTGAGGGCCATAAAGACTGGAGACCACTGGTTTAATCATTAACAATATGATGTATTTTATAAACTTATGACCAAGTCAAAAACAGACAACTTCCCTCTGAATTGTAGTGGAGTAGAAACATAAAATACCATGACATGGAAACACACAAGTACAATACAATACCTCAACACTGCAGTACTTGAGTAAATCCACTTAGTTACATTAATTACTGCCTGGTATGTACCTGCAGTTGGTGGTGCCCACGCTGCTGAAGCTGTGGGGGCAGCTGCCGATGGCGGCGGCAGCACAGGAAGTGCAGGGGGTGTGTATGTCCTCCCTCTGTGAGATATCACATCGACCAGGAGGAGAAGTCTGAGGGAGCAGAGAGGAGATATTACAATCACAGCATCACAGAAACCTGTTCCTCTGACTCCAGATCAGCATCATTAAAACCCTGTTTTTAACAAACAACAGATGTGAGCTGAGGCGAGGAACTGAAAACTTGGCCAACTGATCTTCGGCTCTCAATTTCAAGAGAGACACTATCCAGTTACATTATGTAGGATTCACTGTTTTTGGTCTTTGAGCCACACTAGAGACTAAAAGTTGGGATATTTCCGCCTTAGCTGCTTTGATTTTGAACACTCTCACTTCACTTTTTAGCCATGCTAGCACCAGGGTCTTAACATTACTGGTCGAGGCAGATGGCTGCTCACCCTTCTGTTCGAGATTTCTGCCTCTTAAAAGGAAGTCTTTCCTCGCCACTGTTGCCTGGTGCTGCTCATGGTGGGAATTGTTCGGTCTCTCTTTGTAAATATCATAATATAAAAAGTATGGTCTAAACTCCTCTGTATGCAAGGTGCCTCAAGATTACTTTTACTGTTGTGATTTGGTGCTATATAGATGAAAACTGACTTGACTTGATGGTGGTGTTGGTTGGTCCAGGGTGAAATATCTCAACAACTTTATGACTGGTCCCCAGAGGATGAACCATATTACTGCAGTGTTCCTCTGACTTTTAATCCAGCACCACCAGCAGGACAAAGTTTTCACAGCTTACCCTGTGAAGTATCTCAAAAACTATGGGTTGGATTGCGATGAAATTTGGCACACACATTCATGCTCCCCTCAGGATGAATAATAATAACTCTGACCTTTAATCTAGCACCATCATCACATTAACCAAAACTACATTCCCAGCAGAGTCAGCTGTACTTCATGTTTACTGTTAATTAGGAAATGTTAGTGCACCAGTTTAACAGCATGTTAGTGTAATGCTAGCCGCTCGTAGCATTAACTGTAACTTCACTCTTACTGAATTAAACTATTTTCGGGTCGTGGGTAAAACAAGAGGATGGGAACTGTCAACTGTAGGACAACAGAACACTCTACACGAATGTGATACCTCACCTCACTACTTCATCATATCACTCCACCAGTCTTAACCATCACTAACCTTACATGCAAGGTGCACAATATTATATAGTTCCTGATCCAACTTAAGGAGCAAAATACAATACATATTACCATTCATTAAGTTATACCAATTCTCTAAATAGGCAATCTACAAAATACATTTTCACAAAAATAAATCTCATCTTACATTAGCGTACCGTTACCAATATTTAATTCAAGGCACTCTTGTACCTAACCACAGCCTCACAGAGCGAATCACATGGCTGCGTACTCTCTGGACCAGATATCTTTTCGCAAGTTCCAGGAACAAATCTAATAAATCTCTGGAGTTGTCTTTTAAGTTTCCAAGTTTGTATTATGTTCAGGTTTTTGTCAGGTCTCCATTTTACCCCTTAAACTTTTTACTCAATGCAAAAGTTGAGTCCACATGACCCATAACTTTTCATTCATTCAGTAACAAAGCGAGCACAAATATTCTGTGAGTTCAGGCTCCGGAGGGAAAACAATGAGTAGTGTAACTGTTTTCATCAGAGTAAAGTAATCCAGATCTAAAGGGAATGAACAGGTGATAGAGAGTCTCAGTTTAATGGATTCGATGTGTTACCGGTTCTTGCAGTGAAGTTTGCAGGCAGAGCAGCAGCAGCAGCAGCAGCAGCATGGCTCAAAATGTCACATCCAGGGGGAAAAATAAATCCACCAACCCGGTGTCCCTCCTCAGACAGTAGAAAAAGTAGAGAATGTGTCCAGGAAGAGTTGAATCTCCAACTAGTTGTCTCCTCTCATTTCTAGTCTGACCCTCAAGTACAACCTGTTGTACTAGCTACAGGAAAAAACACACTCATAACAACATCCTCTGTACAAGAACACCAAACCTATCAGAAAACAACAGACCTGTATTCCAGCAGTAATTAGTGTAATAAACTGAAAGCAACCTGGTCAGACAGAAAAACTAAGATGACTACTTAGAAAATACATTAAAAAAAATAAAAACTACAGGGTGGATCCAGGCAGCGTTAGGATTATCAGCAGTGTTCTTGGCTCATTTGCAGCCTTGAAGGCAACAATCCCAGTTATGTGGGAACTAACAAACTAATAACAAACTAACAAATTAACCCTCGGCTCAGTGTCCGGTACGGCAGCCAGAGATCAGCCAGAGAGGCTGGAACGAGTGCTGGCGTCACGTCTTTGCCTCTCTAATCTAGGAAAAGAGAAAAAAAGAAAGAAAGAAAAAACAGAAACTGGCACCTCCTGGAACCTCCCAGCAGAGGTCATCTCCTCCTACTACTCCCCTCATAGTAACAGCAGCAGCATTAGTACTGATAAAGTAGAAGGAGTATTGGCACAACAGCAATAGTACCAGCAATACATGGTTTATTTTTCTTAGATATAAACTAGCTTGATTGTATTAATGGATTTATTTAGGGCTGCCACTAATGATTATTTTGAATATTGATCAATCTACCAATTATTTCTCAATTAATCGATTCATCTTTTGGTTTTGGTTGGTTGTAAGAATTGTCTAAAGCCCAAGCTAAATGTCTCCAAATATCTTGTTTTTCAAATAAATAGTCAAGAGAACCAAAATTTATTGAACTACTATCTCATAAATGAAATAAAAAGAGAAAATCCTCAAAAATTAAGAAGTATTTTTGTTTGAAAATTCACGTCAACAATTACTCAGTTAAGAAATACATTCATTTTTGATCAGTTCAGCTCCAGATTTATTAGATAGATTTGAATTTATCACAGGTTTTTGCTAAATGTTACACATCTTAACTTCATCTTTTATAATTAACGTTTTCTCTCAGAGGTTGCCTTCTGCAAATCAGACTGTCTGAGGAGAGGAGATCTCTCTCTTTGGATTCTGACTTTTTGTCTTTGCAGAGAGTTTGTTCTGGTCAGGAGCTGCTGCTGTTGTAAATAAACCATTTGAGACATTAGAGGTGACACTGGATACTACCACTGCCACTGTAATTATGATAGCAGTAATATTGTAATAATCTAGCCTCTAACTATGGGGTCTGTTTGAGACGAGAGTGAGAGACAAATTGTGAGAAATCCTCTTTCTTCCTGACAGGAAGTTTTGGGCGGATTTCCCCTCTTGGTCGTCCCAGTGGGGCGGTGAAATTTGGACGGATTTCCTTGTCAGCTGACACAACTCCTCGCCTGCGTCTCAGAACGAGGAGGAACAAATGTGAAAGCAGAGTTTCTTTCCCATTTTAATTTAGTTCAGCCTGACGAACAAAATGACAGACCCCAGTGAGGCGAGTCTGATGAGAGGGAGGGTCAAAGGTCAAACTGCAAGCAGACAGAACAATAGCAGGAAGCAGGCTAACGCTCAGGGGCTGACAGGAATATTTTAGTGCCTTGCTCATTGGCTCTCCAGCAGATTTAATCTGTTCCATGAGGGTAACTTTTGTGTAAACAGAATTCAAGCCAACATACAGTCTTAAAGTTGTTCAAAGCTGTAGCGTTACCATTATACACAACACATTAATGCTGATGATGGATGTCTGAGCTCGTTGTTTCATACTGCAGCATGAATTTGGGACAGACGCCTCCCTGATGGTGCTGTCATGGATTTAAAATGCTTAAAACTTTTGCACAGTACTGCACATAAAATCTAAGTAAATCTGATGGTTGTTGAAGTTGTGCCCTTATAAAAGCATGCATAAAATATCATTTAATTATAAATTTGGTGAAACTAACCACATGTGGCTAATCAAGACCATTCCTCATTGAGAAGTTTTGTCTTGATAATTTTGCTTGAAGAAAATTCATTCACTTTGATTCGATTCATTTTGAGAGGGACACATACAGGGACACATATATATATATTCAAAGTGGCAAAAGTCAGGACATCATTTAAGTCATTAGGATTCATTATCTGGGAAGTGTACAAACTGTACAAACATTCAGACAATAGCCTATTAGCAGGATAGTGGGTGGAGTTCATGTATCTGTTTGGACAGTACAAAGTCTCATGTACTGGCCTTTAACAGGGGTGAAATATTGAGAGATTTACATAAAGTCCACATTTTATATTCATCATGAGAACACAGACTAACAGCCAAAAAGAGAGACTATTATTGGACCACACAAGGCAGAAGTCATGGCCCCAAAACTACCACACATTACAGGACAAGAAGAGTGTAAAGAAGTTTCGTCCTCGCAAAATGGCATCGCTTATGTTTATGCTAAGTCATCAGTTTGACATAATGTCTGTCCCTGTGTGCAGCTGATTATCTGATATTGTGAATTATTATAGATATATTTTGGTCTTACAGCTCTGTGTTGTCTGAAGTCCACGTCAACTGAAATAAGAGGATTAAAACATTGTGTGAAGGACACTGTGATAATTGCTATCTTTGAGTGTTTCGTAATGGCACCCAACAAACACACACATGCACAAAAACACTCACTGCTGACTCCTGGAAAAGTGAGGAAAAACATGAATCAAGGAGTAAAGAGAGAGAGGGTGGCCTGATCCAGAGGTCATGGATGTCTCTCGGCCCGTGTCCTGGTGAACGTCTCAACCTCAGCAAATGCCTCCAATCAGCACTCTAAACCGGAAAACAAGTCAAGCAGACAAGAAAACCCATGAAAGATAAGAGGAAGTGAGAAAGGATTTACTATCAGTGTCATATCCCTCTGGTGTTGCCTGGTGTCTTTCTGCCTCAACTGTTTATGGAAGAAGACCTCAACTGGACTTAGCACAATATCTAAATCACCTCACAGTACCTCCAATAAAGTCCAGTTGAACTAACAGTGAATTAATCTGCGTTGCTCAAGATGTGAGATATTTTCCTCTCTTTACTTAATCTCACTCAAATCACGAAATGCACAAAATGGAGATGACTTACCCTTAACTCCATGAGCAAGGTTTAATTTGTGACTCAATAAGTTCCTCCTGGGGAATCAGAAAGTCCAAGGTCTTCATTGATTGAACTGCACCTGTGTTTTTGAAGCTAAACTGAACTGTCAGCTAAAGTTTCAGCCGTTACACTTCACTTTTGACTACTTACTCAACCATCAACTGACTTGAACCAAACAATTTTTGCTGCTGGTTAACAAGATCTGAACTGTTATCTGAGACTAACCAAAATTTTGCCACTGAGGTCAACACTTAACTGAAACAAACCAAATTGTTAACCTGACCCACATATTGAGTGACCTGCTAGTTAAACCAGAATTTGAGTTTAAACTGCTAAACTTGGCAGTTAACCGACAGGAAACAAATTTGTTGCTAAACTAATTAGCTGTTAGATAACTTGAATCAAACTTTAGCCACTAAACTCGACCAAAACTGAACCAAACTGTTTCAACCTAACTGTCAACCTGACCAGTGTGTCTGATGCTAAATTGAACCATTAGCTTACCTGACCTAAATATTAAGGGACCTGCTAGCTAAACCAGTAATTGAGTTTTGTCTGCTAATCTGGGCAGTTAAATGACAGGAACCAAATTAGTTACTAAGCTAATTAGCGGTTAATCAAAGAAAAACCGTGATCAAAGAAAAATTGCTGCTAAACTAGACCATTAACCTGAACAAAATCTTTTACTGCTACTAGGTTGCTAACTTGAACCAAGTCTTTAGCTACCTGCTATTTGCCGATTCACAAGTCAATTAACTGACCTGAACCAAATTACTCATAGCTGCTAATGAAACCAGAATCAAAGGATTTTGCCATCAACTTAACTGTTAACTTGGCTGAATCAAGCTGTTATTGTCAACTGTTGCTGGATAAAAGCAGCTAAATTTGACTGCTAACTATACTAACTAACTATAAGTTGCTAAACTGAGTATTAGTAGTGTTAAGTAACCTTACCCATATGACTATTAGATAACCTGAATCCAAATTTGCTGCTAAACTGGACCATTAACTAACACAAGCCAAAGTTTTTGTTGCTGAACTTTTAAGTGAAGAAATCCTTTGAAAATTTTTCAGCCAAGTTCAATTAAAATATGTTGAGAATTTTGATAAATAAGCTGCTAAACTAACTGGGACAAAAAGCCTAACCTCCTTAGCAGAAGTCTAACTGTTAAACCTGTGCTCTTCAAAATGCACTGTCATATCATCTTGGCACAATTTCACTCTGTTCCAAACAGAAATCCTGTTTGGATCCAACCTCTCAACCAACTCAACTATGAGTTTCTTTGTTAACAGCTTTTTTCTGCTCATGAAAGCTGTCGCGAAAATTCTTTCCTGTTGGTCAGTTGACCTTCTGGAACCCATGGCAAGCCAATCAGAGGACAGATAGCCAGTTTTGCTGATCAAACATATCCTGGTACAGTATCTCTGCCCTCAGCCTGTTTGAGTGTCCCTAAAAAGGAAATCAGTAGAACTTCATGGCAAGCAGCTCTGACAGACAGGAAATAGAGGAAGTTGAAGGAGTTGAAAGGTGGCGGTATGTTTCGTGATGCAAAACCGCCAAGTCATCAAAACCTCACTGGGCGGCGGGAGCGATGAACTGCTGACGAGAACTTCTGGTGAATTTTTTCTTTTAGTATATTTAAGATGTTTTTTGTGTGTGTCCTCTGGAAAATAGATGGTTCTCAAGCTAGGATTTAAAAAATACTGAGGTCATGAGTCAAAGTCCCCAACAACTTTCTCTCAAAAATTCTCTAAAAGGTTTTAAATTATTTTAATGTTTTGTATATCTTTACTTAGTTAATTGTTCACTTATATATTCTGCAAGTTTCTGCTGAAATGAGGTTGTAACTCAACACAACTTATCTGTAATTCAGTTTTTTGTGTGATTAACACCAATTTTTTTCCAAGTGCATGTCATAAATGGTAACTAAGGCCCTGCAGGACACAAAAGGTTCTACTTCGACAAGGTCTTTAGGAAATGCCATCATCAAATATCAAAATATTCTAACTGTCAGTGCTAAAGGACCTGCATCAAGTCATATCTCAAGCACTGTGGGAAACATATGGTACACTAACTTCAGATTTACAAGAAAAAGCACCACATTAAGACCCATTAAATTATTAAACATGAACACTAAAATTTTAGACAAGAAGCCTCAAGAGTATCACAAATGTAATATCTTAAAGGACAATCTTGTAAACTGTAAATATGATTAAATATAGAAGATCGTGACTCATTTATAAGATGGCAAACAATATGGATCCCCCTCATCTCCTCCTCCTCCCCAGGAAACAAAGTAGCACAAGCTACTGCTCTCTCTCCATTCTGGGCCTTATTTTCACGTTTTGGGTGTAAAATCTTTGGAATTGGTGCAGTATTGAGCAAGAACAGTGTACCTGGAACTGGTAAATAGTTGCTGCAATGTAATCCAATGGGAACCTGTCTATGTCAATGTACGTCCAATAAAGATCTTGTTTTTGCCACTGACAGGCTCAGATTGTTATATGTGTCTACACGTTATGGAGAGGATTTCTACAGAGATAGAGCTTTGATTAAAGAGTAAGATGCTATTTGATTAACAAGAAGCATTGCTGTATATCACTACCAGACACGGGAGCTGCTGGAATAATGCTGCCTTGATTTATTAAGTTTGTTTGTGTTACTGTGTGGTACTTTTATTTATATAGGAACTGAACACTTTCTCCACCACTGGAAATCATTAAGAAGAATTCTTGAAAATTCATTTGTATTAAGACACTATTTCCAGACTTAATACCTGAAACAGGCATTTGCAGTGGCTGTCCAACACATCACAGCATCAGTTCTTTGCCGGTTCCACAGTCAGACTGGTTTTCTGGTTGAATCGCTGCATCAGCAACAGTGCGCCGACTGCGGTCAAATCCTGCTGACTTTCGAAGAACCAAACCACGGTTGCTAAACCAAACAGGAATTAATGTTACATGAGGAGTTTTCATTTTTACTTTAATTCAGTGGCATTACCCTTTAAACAGGACAACAAGAAGTAACGTAAACAACAGTGATAAGGAGTGGGGATGTCCAACAGCAGCTGGTTTCCCATTTGTCAATAGTAATGTATGAAAACCATGACATATATTAAAATAAAGCACAAAGAAAATATAAAAAATAATACTTAATGATAATACTAAATATGACATTTCAGAATATCATGAGGACCTTCATGTTTAGTAGAAAATCAGCTTCAGGATGAAAAACATCTGTCTCTCCCAAAGCGACAATTATATTCATATAATATTAATAAAAAGCTTCAATATACAGTTCAGTAATACTGCTTCAATTATAATGTGCAAGGAATAAAATGTTCAGAAAGCAGATTGTGCCGAGCAGCTGCGTGTGTGTGCGTGTGTATGTTACTTAAAACAACAGTCCAACATTTTGGGAAATCCTCTTCTCTCCTTACATAGATTCAGACTGAACACATGTAAAAATGGAAACAAACATGATTTTTGGTTTTTTACAAAAATAAGAACATGGAAATCAAACAACTTTGGAGATATGAGAGATGGATCTTTTTATTTTTTCACTTTTGATGGAGCTAAGCTAGCAGTTTCTCCCTGCTTCCAGTTTTTTGTGCTAAGCTAGGCTAAACATGTCCTGCTGGATGCACCGAGGTGAAACTGATATCCCTCTTCTTATCTGACTAAGAGGGAGAACAAGAGGATTTACCAGAAATTATGAACTGTTCCTTTAAGGTAATCAGTAATAAAATCCAGTTGGACTCCTGTGGACTGTCTGCAGCACCCCCTGCTGTGCAAAAAACAGTCTGTCTAGCTATTTGTCTGTCAATCAAGTCACCCAGTGAATGAGTAAATCTGCTCCGTGTAAGACATTTTAAAAGAAGGTGAGGTTGTGCCAGAAACTCCCACTATTTCAGCTCCTTGTGGGGTCACAGGTCCCTCCTATCCCAATGTCTGTAATCGTCTGTCCCATCATCTGTAGCTTAGCATCTCCTATCCCATCGTCTGATGTCAGTTCAGTTAGTCTTTTTTCTGCAGCAGACACCAAACAGCGTGTGAGCAGAGCTACATCCCCTTTAATCTCCAAGAAGTCAGGCTAAAGGTGTCAGTATGCGTCAAACGAAGTGCTTTTCAGATCATCTAACAGCATCTGAAACTACTTACCGCTCAAACAGAGGAAACATATTTTTATAACTTTCCTAAATCTACAATTAGCACACACTTTACTCAGTGACTGGCCAGATGTGAGTTGCTTTTTATGTGAACTATGAACGTCTCTGAGGAGATACAGTCGGAAAATGTGTTATCCTTATTTGAATGAGTCATAATATTGAGATGACAAAGACATCTCTCCTTCTGGTGTGGACGCTCAAAACAGGCAGAAACACTGACTTTCGTTGTAGTTAGACAACACATTGTATGAACTAGCTCATTTGAGGCATAACAAGGCCTCTGTTGAACCTGGATAAACCTTTGTGTGCCTGAAGCATGATCTCAACAGACATGATCGACAGAGATGATTTAAACTCCTCTCAGACATTTGTTTTTCATTCTTTACACAACTACTTTTGCTGCTCTTCATCTGAACAACAAGTGCAACAACACAAATACCTTCAAGGAGAGACTGTCTGAAAGTTTGCATCATTATCTGATTCATTGTGTCTCAGTCCCTTAAAGACAACAGTTTGTACAACCTACTTCGTTTGAGGCATACTGAAGCCTTTAAACCAGTAAAGCTCTGGAGCTGTGTGTAAATCACCCCAGCCACATGATGACTCCACCTGCCACCCAGCTCCCGGGTGCTGACCATCTGCTCGTCACTCCCTGTCGACCAATCAGCCGGTGAGCTCCACGGGAAGCTCCCGGCTGCACAGCGCCTCCCACTGTCGAGCGAGGAGAGAGATCAGCCTTTCCCTGCTGTCGGCTCCCGGGACAAAGACACACCACTGGACCTCGCCCTCTGCACCCCCACTGACTCCGCCACCTCTGGGCAGAGCCTCCTCCCCTCCAGCGGCAAAGTGGTCCATGGTGAGGTGGCAGAGCAGGTCGGGGCCGGGCAGGTCATCAAACACCAGGGTCAGAGCCTGGGGGTAGGTCTGGTAGCCCAGCAGGACCCGGTCCAGGTCACGGATCCTACGAGCCTCACGCAGCTGGTACCGTTCCCTGCACAATGAGGAAGATGAGGAGGAAGATGACTACTACTATACTGTCAATAACCATCACAATAACCTGAAGGACATCACTTCAGTCCAAGAAAAATGGCGTATTAATCACTTTTAATGTGTCACCAAAGACATTTAACGTCTTATCAGATAACGTCCATAATTTATGTTGCTAAATCTAAATAATCTGTGACAAATAACATTTTATTTCCCTGGTTCCAGACAGTAAGACTGGGATAAATCCAATTAAAAGCAATCAACAAAAGCAGCTCTAGACCAAGTAAAAACCTATTGTTGGTTCCTAATTAATGAAGCCTTTGTTTGACGCTCTACTAATTCCCTCTTGTAATGCACATCATCGAAGGGAAAAACTCCACTAGATTCTCTCGATTCAGTTCAGCTCTTGACTTTAAAAAATAAAAACCACAGTACAAAACTGATCCACAAGAAAATAAACAAAAAGGAAAATTAAAGTCAGTACGAGAGTACATATTTTTAAATGTTATGAATTAAACCATGACCTTATCACTCTCAATACATATGAACTGTAATTATTTTAATCTGTAAATATTCCTTTTGGTCTCAATAAACATAAATTACTACTAAAAATATGAACTTCAGTTGCCATCCACATATGAATGAACGAAAAATTAATTTAGGCTTCTAAACCTATTTTTGACAGTTTCTGTAAGTGAGAGTGGGAGCAGAGTTGTGTGTCTGCTTGATCAGCCACGCAACTTTGAAGTTAGATTAAATTGTGGTGAATGGCATTCAGTCATATTTCCTTTTCATGTTCAAACAGTGAAATTTCAACTCAAAAGCCTAGTTTAGTCACTTATTCTAAAGCGTACACCTAATTAGTTTTTCAGACCGATCAAGACATTTTTAATGGATCTGTATCAGCTGTATAAAGCTCAGTCAGTTTCTAGTTCAAACGCTGGAACATTTTTCTTCATGAACAACACTGTGAGTCAGAAAACTGCAACAGAAACAAACAACCACCACCCAGCAAGTTTCAGTTAATGATCTCAGCACTAAGAGAAAGAGATGCAGCAGATCTGCTCTGTTCTGCCTCCAGGCTGATGAAACTGTTATGGCTTCTGTTTCAGCAGCATTTCTCTCAGCTGTTTGAAGTGCTGCTGTTTGTTAAAAAACTGCATTTAGAATTTCAAATGTTTTCTTCATGAGGGAGATAAACAGAGGGAGGTTTAAATCTAGCTCATATTAATCAGGGTTTACAGTGATAGATCGATAATGACAAGTATTATTATACAACATCACTACACCACAAAATCACTGCCAACATCTGATTTGGTCAGTGATGCAAACAGGTCTGGTTTTGTGCTCATTAATGGCCATTCCCAAATCTGCAAATCGGAGCTTTTATAGACAGGATAAAGAAATCATCTTCCTGTGCCAGAGACAGTAATAATAACACAAATGGCGACCACTGGGAATCAGACGTTTGCAGCTGTACAGCTGTTGAAAGTCAACTTAGAGAATTAAGAACTCTTGAAATGATGATTTTTTTGATTCATAAGTGTAATGTTCCTAGAAAGTGATTAGTTAAGGCAAATTAACCCACATTCATAAACAGAAAACAATCAAGTTGAGGGGTAACAACCCGACAGGACAGTGCACAAGACAGCTAGATAGACAGATAATTGATCAAAGTAAGCAATAAAATAAGAAATAAAATTAATAAATCCATAAAGGTATGTTCCCTTCAAATGATATCTCACACACTAAATCCCTGATTAATCATAACATGTGCCTGTGAGTTTATAGAGTTACTTGTCAATAATTAAGACACAATCATTAGAGATTTTTATTTCCTGCTCAGCCACAGTCTCCTGATCCTCCTCAGTGACTGACTCGATGCTCCACCTCTCTGTTTTTAGGATTCAGTGAATATTGATTTCCGCTGCTTTTTTTTCTGTTCCCTGTGACTGAAGTGTCTACACATCACACACACTATCTCGCCTGCCAGTCACTGTCTCCTCTTCTTCCTCTTTTCCTGCAGCAGTCGAGCACAAACACGAGGGATAGTTCTTTTTTTTTTTCTTTTTACTTAAACTCTGCTGCATTCAGGAGAAGTGACTTGTTTACATCATTTTACTGTTTAAGGTTTGTCAGGTGTGGAACCAGTTCTGCTTCTAACGGACTCACCCGGTCAGGTAGACGTATTTATATGTGGTGGTCTCACGGGGGACAGGGGTTCATGTGTACTCACCTGGAGGGAGGTTCTTTGGCAAAGTCGGGCAGAGGATAGCTGACGTAGTCCTCGTCCAATAGAAACACATCGGTGCTGGTTAGGATCAGGGTCCTGGGCTGGAGGACAGGAGACAGAGCTGAGCCTGAAGTGGAAGAGGAGGGGCCTGAGAGAGCAGTGCCCTGGCTGGGTGGGCTGCCGGGGATCTGGACCTGGAGGATGGGAACAAAAGGCAGGAAGAGAGAATAATAATTTGATCGATTAAACCTGCAATAAAGTATTTTTCTGCCACCTGGGGAAACAAGCTGTGAACAAAACAGTGACATTATTACCACCTGTTCTCCACCAGCTCCTGTGAAGAATATCTGGTTCTTCAGCACTTTATTCACCAGCTAGTCTCTAACTCCATCTGCGTACAGCCTGGTGTGATCAATAACAGCACTATGACAGCAAACCCAAACAGTTAAACAGCGGGGACCTGCAGAGTTGGGTGATTCAGCTACTTTTCAAACAGGTGGTACAATGATTATGCACAGCAATCTAAAGTCTTGCCATCACACTGAGGTTTCCAGGTTTGGTACAAAAACAAAACCTGTGCTCACCGTCTGTATCCAACAACCTGAGCTGCAGCTGGAGACACTCCACAGCAGCACTGGGCAGATGGGCTGTTGTTCCTCTACAATCCCAAACTACAGAGGAAGAAATTCTCACCTGGAAAACCAGCAGGTACAGCAGGACATTAAAGGAGCACGATGATGAAGACGCTGCGCTGGCCTGAGTCTTCCTCTCTGCCACGATGAAGGTCAGGTCTCCCATCTCCTCCTCACTGGGGTAAATAAACTTCACCCTGCTGCTGTGGACCAGCTCGTAGTTCTGCATCTTACCTGCAGGAGGCGATAAATTCACATCTGTCGGACAATTTATTCTGACTGTGCACAGACATAATGAGGGCTTTTAACAAAATGATGATGAATGTGAAATATGACATTTCCTCTGAGTTACCTGTGTTTGTGTTGGTAAACTGGGAGTAGAAGTCCTGATCTGACGGCTCTGGAGGAGGAAGCTGCTGCTGCAGACTGAGAGCAGACATCAGCTCCTGAAGAAAGACACTCGTCCCATAACTGTCCCTGCTGAGGCAGCACACGATGTGATCGGCCGAATGACCTGCAGACAGAGTCGATCCACAGAGAGGTAAGAAGGGGACACGGAGTGACATCGGCACTAAGAAGCTGTTGAATATTTAAACTTGTCTGAAGTCTGCAGACACTGGAGAGAAGTTGTGTGTGTGTGTGGATCCACCGACCTACAACTCTGAAGTACTGGTCAAACAGTCCCACGTTGACAGACAGCAGCTCAGACAGTCTGATGGACAGACAGCAGCACAGACTGACGTCTGGATCTCCAGAGTCTGTTATGTCCAACACTGACAGACAGAAGGAGTGACAAAAAACAAAAATGAAAGTCTGCAGACACACTTATGGCTTTGTACAGAAAACCAACATCTTAAAAAGTATATGTAAGTGACAGTATTAGCAAAAGTAATAGTAATAGCAGCTATAATATCAATAATAAAAGGCTGCACAATAGTAGTTGTAATATTAAGATGTGTGTAGTAGTAGCATTAAACAAACTATATTTCCCTCTGAAATGCAGTACAACAGAAGCATGAAGATGCAAAAAATGAAAACAGCACCTCAAAATGTACTTCAGTGCAGATTTAGAGCAAATTAACTTGTAGTAGGAGCATAGCAGCAGCAGCAGCAGTGACTCCTGTGACAACTGAATCGTTTATGCCTGTTCCTCCTACCTGAGTGATGGCCGAGCGTGGAGGCGGAGTCCTCCAACAGGAAGTAGATAGTATCAGTGGAGAGCAGCAGACAGCAGGTGAGCTCAGCCTCTGGAGACTTGTAGAGAACCACAGACAACCACAGGACCTGTCTCACCTCCTCCGCCTCAGACTAAAGATAACAGGGATTACAACCGATTTTTAAAAAGACAGCACAATAACTAAAATATCTTTCTGACCATGAACACTGCCAAAGTGACTGATGCAGTGGGAGAGAAGTCTTTGGTCTACTGACAGGAAATTAACTGGCAGCTATTTTGACAATTGATTAATATTTGAAATAAGAAATATAAAAAAGAAAAAAATCTCTTTCTAGTCTCTAGACTCTTTGGATTTAAATTAACATTTTATGATGATTTTCTGACATTCTAGAGAAAAAAATGTCAACATTAAAATTGTTAAAACCTTATATAGCTTAGGTTCACTTTGGAAAACTGTCTGTACTGAGGTGCACTAAAACAAAATGCAGCATTTGCTGATTTTGGACTCACAGGAAGCACAGGAACACATGTGTGTGTGGTGTGTGTGTGTGGTGTGTGTGGTGTGGTGGTGTGTGTGGTGTGTGTGTGTGTGTGTGTCCTACCAGTGCTATATATCTGTGGAAGAAGGCCAACAGCTGCTGTCCACCGAGCCCAGCCAGGAGCTTCAGTCCTGGGGAGAGACCCGGGATGAGGTGGGGGGACGGCTGGTTCTCCTCCAGCTGGAGACGGGAGGAGTCCAGGCTGATTGGGGGGGGGGGGGAGTGTTTACTTCTGGTTTGGTTTAGACACGTTAATGTCTTATACACTCACTGATAAATTAGTGCCCTGATAATAGTAGTACATAGCGTTTACAGTTTTAGTACAGTGTGAAACTGGAACACTCTGTAATCAGAGTACAACTGAGATATTAGCATGCAGCTCACTGGAAGAAGAATCCTGCAGTTATGTGGAGATAAAGTGATCTATGTTGGACTGAAACAGAAGTGGTCTACCTGCTGGAGTTGTGCGATTTCCTGGTACTGGTACAACAGCACTGATCTCTGCATCTGTAACGGTCTGAGAACACAACAACAAAAACGAGGAGAAGGAGTCAAACAAAATCGTAACAATGACAAAATCAACTGCAAGGCCTGATAAGATCTGAGTGTATGAGCAGGTTCTTCACCTTGTGTGTGTTCTCCTTGGTGTGGACAGGGCCTGCAGGTTTGGGGCAGCGCCAACATTTTCAGCCCCTCCAGGGACGCTCTCCGCTGACTCAGCTCGCCCAAGAAGGAGCTCCTGTCCTGGGCCAGAGGGAAGAGCAGCTGCAGCCTCTGGTTTCCCAGCAGCAGCTCCACAGTGTGACTCCTCCTGGACACAACACAATGGTTAATAAACAGATAATGACAATACAATATATTATTATGGTGAAATGGAATCACAGCCTCTGTACCTGTGGTGGTGTTTTGGGTTGGAGCAGCAGGTGTTGCTGGTTCTGCCTGCGACCTGATGAACTCTCTCCCTGGGGTGAAGCACCACAGATCCAAGGGGCACACGAACTAGCCTGCACCAGGAGGAGGAGGAGGAGGAGGAGGAGTGATGAAGGTCAGTGTTGCTCCTCTCTCTTTCTGCCAGCTCTTTAAAGTCCATCTTCAGCACCCAGAGGTGTCGGTGGGTGAGGAAGAGGAGAGAGGGGAGCCAGGGGTCTTCTTTTTGGGACAAGATGTCCAACAGGAGGGGGTGGATGTCCAGTGCAGAGGAGGAGGTGGAGGAGGAGGGGAGGAGGAGGTGGGCAGGATAGCCCCCTAGGGCTCCCTGACTCTCCTCCAGCTCCCAGGAGTTGATGAGGGAACGAGGGAGGAGCTGAGGAGTGTTTGGAGGCTCGGGGTCAGTGTGAGACTCTGCTCCCTGGAAGAAAAGGGAGGTTTTTGTTTTCCAGGTGCTGACATGACAACAGCCTCCAGTTTGATTTGTGCTTCATGACTGTTTACATATGATAAATCTTTCATCATTTTCACAGCATGCTCTCTCATATATGTTTCTACACGATACAACATAAATTAAAGCTTGGTTTGAACAAAATTACCGACTGAAAATTTCCCTTGACCATTCCAATGGTCATAACTCTTCTAGGATTTTTCTAAGATCTCTAGATCTATAGACAAGTCATATAAATAGATGAACTCATGTTTTTTGTTGAAAAAGATCAGTTTTTTATTGCTACTGATCTAGAGTAGAAATCCACCATTATAGTAGTTCTTTTGTGTTTGGAACATAACAGGGGAAAAAACTAAGATGAAGGAAATACAACAAATACCTACTAATATAATAAGACAGTCCTTTGAATTTAGGAGCTCTAAATGGCTCATGTGCTGCTTGCTGACCTGGATCAGAGCTGTCAGCTCGGTCCTGGTCTGCCGGAGCTCCTCAGCCTCGGAGAAGATGTACCAGCGGGACAGAGCAGACTGGAGCCCGAAGGCGAGGCAGCAGTCGGGGAGTTCGCCTCGGGGGGAGAGCAGGAGCTCGGAGTAAGGCAGCAGCAGGTCCATCTGTAGGCCTGACAGCACCTCCTTCACAGCCAGACTCTGATCCTGGTCTGAGGAGAACAGGGGGACAGATCGCACTTAAAATTTCAGCTTGCAGCAAAATCAACAATCACAACTAATTGATTGATTACTTCTCTACAATACTCTACTGTATACACGTGCATTTGGATATCAGTCACCAACAGCTGTGTTTACATTTACAAAGAGAGCATGTTTGAGATTTAATTTATGAAATTCTTCCTCGTCCTCCTGCTCGTGTTTCAACAACAAGGGCAGCGAGGAGGTGTGGGTGGAGGCCAAGAGTTACATCAGAATTTTCCTCCTCTGAAACTTCTGACATAAAAATAAATGAATAAATAAAGTGTGTGAGGGTGTACAGGCCTCTGTTGTTGTTTTCTCCAGATTTTCTGAAACATCAACACGATGTTTCACTTCCTGTTAGTAAACATCTGTCGGTCAGATTGGTGTCTGTTTTGTCAAACACAGAACTTTGAAAAAAGGTGTTTTTAGAAAAGATGTGAAAAGTTGTCTAAAATTTGTGGCAGCAGAATATCTAAAGATTTCTTGTTGTTGTCCACCCACAAACAGTTAACTGAATAATTACCAGTTATCAAGCTAGAATAATGATTAGGACAGCCTCACATGAACTCAGATTAATCAACTCAGTCCAAGATGAGCAGCATAACACAATTCACCACAGCTTCCATATTTGTTTGCATAAACTGAGGCTGATTATGTGATTACCTGCGTCCTGATTGGTCCATGTGAAGTCATCTGACAGATACAACAGTCCCAACAGTCGGTCCGTCAGCACCAGGCACGCCTCCCTCTGCTCCACCTCCTCCTCTACCTGAAGGCAGTAGCACCATAGAACCCTACTGATGTGCACATCCTTCTCCTCCTCCTCTTCCTCCTCTTCCTCCTCCTCCTTCTCATCACACAGTAACCCCTGGTGGCCACTGGGCTCCTCTGCAGTAGGAGCAGCAGGTGATGTAGAGGAGGAGCAGACCGACTCCTCCATGGAGTCATCCAGACCCATCTCAAAGTATCCGTCCCTGGAACCTGGACTGGAATCATGACCGTAAAACAGTGGATGAATAAAGAGTCACTGTTTGTACTTAAAATAATTAATTTTCTTCATGTTTATGAGCAAATATCAGCTGATTAGTTACTTACTTAATGTTATATAACAATGATACAGTCTATAATAATACAGTAATAGCAGTACTGGAGTCACAAAAACCAGAGGGAACTTTAGGGGATCTAAGATGCCAGTCAAAATCCCCCTCACCAGCAGGAATATCTGTGAATCCCAGACACAAATGGGACCTTTAGGGAATCTAAGAAACCATACAGAAGCCCAAAAACCAACTAGGACTTATAGGAATCACCTAAAACCAGACTTTAGGGGATCTGAGAAGATCACTCAGATCCGGGAAACCATCTGGGAATCCTACAAACAAGGGTAGCCTCTAGGAAACCCAGAACATTCGGGAATCTCAGAAATCACTTTGAGGGTTGTCCAAGAAAATAGTGAGAAATTCTTGGAATGCCACAGAACAGTTTTAAGGGGTCTCAGAAACCAGTCTGTATATCAGAGCATTCAAGACACCAGTGGGAATTTTAAGGTCTCTTAGGACCCAAAAGGAACCCTAGAGAGCAGTGTGATCTTTAGGGGATCTACTGGGAACCTGAAAATTAGCACAAACTCTCGTGAATCACAGAAACAAGTGGGAAAGTTAGGAATTCTCAGAAATCCGAGAAACCAGCAGGAATGCCAGGAAGAGCTTCTGAAAATGAAAAGGTTTCTGGTTGAATTACCTGAGACTGCCAACCTCAGTGCCCTCCACATGGGACTGAACCTCTCTGGATTCAGACCCCTTCTCCCCCTCCCTCTCCTCCTTTCCCTCCTCCTCCTCCACCTCCTGCTGCTTCTTCCTCTTCTGCTCCTTCAAGGTGGCGCTGAGACACTGGGACAGCTGGGTAATGAAGTCTTTGTTGGAGGAGGAGAGGGAGAGCAGGGGAGAAGGAAGCAGAGGACACCAGGTGGCGCTGCACGTCGAGCAACTGGTTTCAGTTGGTCGGGAGGAGGAAGAGGAGCAGACGCAACTGGAGGACAGAAACAGAGATTTATTAAAATTTACCACCATGAACACTGAGGAAACAGCTGTTTAAACTCATAAACAAAAACATAATATGAGAGATTTGAGAAAAAACACAGTAAACTTGTGTTAACAGTGCTGCCCCCAGCTGGACACAGAGTGAACTACACCTGCCTCCATCTTGACAATCAACAAAGCTTTAAAATAAACGTGACTAGAACCTAATTTAGAGTATTTTGTTTATATTATGGAACTAATATGTTATTTGATACTGACCAGACAGTAGTAGCAGTAGCAGTAGTAGTAGTAGGAGTAGTAGGAGTAATACTTGTGGGAGCTCCATAGCGTGTTTGTTCAGACAGACTGACAGCAGGTTGTTGTCTCTGCAAACAAAAACAGGGAGCAACATTAGAACCCAGTTGACTGTAAAAAAAACAAACAAACACAAACATCAAAACAAATTCTACCTCCATCTCCTCACCTCACGTACAGTGACCTCCCTCAGCTGTACAGAACATTTTTAATTTTTTGCATTTAAGACCTTTGAAAGTTCACTCTATAAATCTATAAATATCCTCTAGCCGATCTCCAGGGATGATTACTTTAATTTTGGGTCATGTATAATTTCTCATAATTCCTCTTCAAAAATCTTTACAGGTTCAGATTACAGAATGCCTCTCCTACATTATCACACTGTTTTTTCTGTCTGTGAGGATTCTCAGTCTTCCAGGTCATGTTGTCCAACAAGGGTTGACTCGAGGGAAACTGGACTTAGTTGCTTGAACCTCTCATCCAAGTGGCTTCAGGGTAAGAGGTGAAACGTCTTCAAGTATCTACAACCAAGCTCAGTTGCTCTTGTTTCAGCCCTCTGTCTTCCTAACTAATATCCTATTAGTTGTTATGGTAGCAGACCCCCCCCCCCCCCCCCCACCGGCATTTCAGGTGTGTGTGTGCGCTTGACAACCTGGGTGGGTTCAGCAGACAGGAGGAGGTGTGTGTTGGTGTTAAAGCTTTCAGGGGGAGGTGCAGTGTCCACAGGAGGGAGAACACTGGGGGGAACCACGGCTTCTTCTCTGCTCGTCACTCCTGAAACAGGAAACCAAAACAGATCAGTGACACTGCAGAAAGCTGACTGATGTGACACTGATCAGAGCTGATATTATTTTTGAAAGGATTTTGACAGTTTTCCCACAACTTCACATCTTTAAGTTTGACAGAATTTCTAACCTTCACTGTTTTTTCTGACAGTGTTCTTCTTGTCTACTTAAAAATGTCAATTATAGTAAGAATAAAACAGGCCCAAAAATGATAAACAACCAACAATCTTTAAAAAATCGTGGTCACCATGAAAACAGACACACAGTACACAGCCTGCACTGAGCCACAATAAACATTACCAGTCAACAGTTTATCAGGAGGAGGTTAGTGAGCATTAGCAGGTTGTCAGTGAATATCAGTCACTGATTAATTAATTATTCTCCCATCAGGCACCACCAGTTGGTTGTAAATCAGACACTGTTTCTAAATGACCTCAAACATATCGTGTCTGAGATATCGATAAAGAAGCTGAGCATTTAACTTACGGTCCATCAAAATATGTTCATTTATTCAAATAAGTTGGTCGACTTTTAAAAACCCATTCAGCTTCATCCATCTCACACACACCTGAAGATGTGTGTGGACATTTTAGCGCCAACATGTTTCTCACTCTGGTTTTTTTAATCCCACCTACAAGGCTGTGATTTCTTCAGGTGTTTCTTCAAAAAAAAAGAAACAGCTGATAAGTCAGAGCAGCAATTCAGAGGGCTGTAACCAGGCTACTCTAATCGTTGTTTGATGTGAATACAGCTAAGTTTTATGTAAGAGTTTATGAGGCTGGTGCAGCCTTTGTAATGAATAAATGTCAACTCAGAGTACATTTATGTTAAAAGGAAGAGTTTGAACTTATAGACAAGTGAAGCAGAAGGTAACCAATCAACATTTTTAAAGTTATACACAATGAAAAATGTAGTTTTCCCTCTCAGTCTGAGCAGAAAAAAAGCATTCAAGAGAAGATTAGCTTCATCAGCCTCACTGCTACACATTTTTCCCACTGCAGCAGAGTGATATCCTGTGACTTGATTCAAGTTTTAATCTCTAACATTAACAGCTCCTGATGCAGCTAATCAGACACATGGCTACAGTGGAAAAAAACAGGTCAGTATTAGCTGCTGTGAAGCTAATAGTCATTATCTGTAGACAACATTTAATTTCATCTTCACTTCCACCAGACTGATCAAAGTTTGTATGTCAAATTAGAAAAGACAAAATCCAATCAAAACCAGATTTTATCTTCACTGAAGGCAGCAGCCAGACAGATTTTATGTTTTCTTATTTTTACATTTCTGTTAAGAAATATCCAACATCTTAGTCTGACTCTTTGTAAGGTGGATTTTTCTTTTCTGTTGATGGAAAATCTTGTGTTTCCTGCAGGGTTCAGGACACCTTCACTAACATCATAATAAATGTAAACACTTTAAGCTAAAAAAAAAAAGTGACAATTAATAACAAATTTATCAATTAGTTGACAGACAAAATAAATTATAACAATTTTATCCTTTGTCATTCATCATGTCAAAACATCAAATATTCTCTGGCTGCACCTTCTCTAATGTGAGGATTTGCTTGTGAGGCTTTGAGAAAGTGCTGTGGACATTTTTCAGTAGATCAATCAATAATGAAAACAACTTAGTTGAAAAACCAGCAGACGCAGGAAGTTTGTACTGATTAATTCTTCTGGCTGCTGTGTTTGGAAATTGCCTGTTTCACACTGGAGCAGAGGAAGTTTCATGCTTTCCTGTCTGGCTGTTGCCTTAAAGCAAAAATAAAAACCACCAGCGCCCCCTCCCTCCCTCAGCCCTGCACAGCCTGATACATACATGATTACCTTGGCTGGGGCAGGCAGCCTGCTGGGCCGGACAAGAAGAGGAGGAGGAAGAAGAAGAGGAGGAAGAGGTGACAGCAGGAGGAGCGACAGCAGAGGAGCAGCAGGAGGAGGAGGAGGGGGGAGAGGAGGAGGAGAGGTGAGGAGGTGCAGCAGCAGACAGCCTGGTCTCCTCACTGATCTGACGAGAGGACAGAGAGGGGAAGCCTTCAGAGAGCTGCAGTCACCTGCATCATCAACCAGATCACATCCTGAAACCTGCAACCAGCAGCTCCGTCAGCAGCAGGGCCACAGTCTACAGACAGATCCAGACTGATCTGTGGCCGATTTAAAGACACGAGGCTGCTCTTTTTTTCATGGAAACAAAAAAACAACTGTTTCTTGTTGAATAATTACATGTAGGAGGTTGAGTGTAAATGTCTGAACCATGTAGATTTCTACCACTTTAAATGAATGAATTCAAAATAATCATGGAATTTAGTTCAATAAATGTCCTCGGTATGTTTTACAGGGTTCTAAATAATAGAGTGGTGCCATTTGATCCGTTCACATCACTTTAATCACGTCCAGCTCTTTCACAATAAGAAATTAAGGGTTTCTGTACGCTTGAACGCTATAGGGCTTTTAATTTGAAACAGTAACTTTAGAGTTTGTATTAACAGTGTAACTCTAACAGGGCAAACTGGAGCAGATCAAAACAAGGCTTCATACTGAAGTATGACCAATTATACTTATCAAAACAGAAATAATTAGAAGTAAAGACGTGTCACCTTCTGCAGTTGAGGTGCCCAGTCGTCAAAATAAAGGCACTTACTGCTTCAATGTTGGACCAACATGCGGCTTGAATGTTTAGATCCAGATTATTTAGTGTGCATGATGGTAAAAGTATATGCACAACCGATTTTTTGACATAAAGCCAAGTAAGTAAGTAGTGATCTTTTCCTATCTTTTTGTTGTAGGGAGTCGGGCCTCAAAATGAGGCTAAGTTTATCTAAGAAAAAACATCATCTGGATCATCTGCATTTTTGCCAGCTATGTTTCAACTGTTTAAATAAACACAGATTTAGCTAATGAATGAAATCAGTCAGTGTTACAACTGATATCACAACCTCACACACTTATCAGACATGTTTTTATGCCCAAACTTGTTTGACTTATTGGTCATATTTTCATTACTTATTAACTCTGCTGCTGATGTGCACAGTCTCTCTAATCTGAAAAGGTTTAATTATTGTTGTGCAGTTGTTCTCACCCAAACAAACATGCGTGTAGTTAGCACAGGTAGCTGATAAAACAGGCTGCTGTTGTGTTGTAGTAACAGCTGATACATTTTCAGGCTTCATAGTAATTAACTTGGTATCAGAGTCTTGTCATGTCCAATTGGTGATTTCTTGTCTTGTGATGATTTCTGATTAATCTATAATCAGGTTAGAATTATAAAACCAATATAACAGGTTTCTGGATTAATTAATCTGAGAGTTACGATAATACAGTAACGAATAACAACTCATGAGAGTTCAAAGGTCAGAGTCTAAGGAGGCAAATCAGAACACAACATGAGTTCATTTCCTCTGATAGAGTCAGTGTTAAAACAGAATATTCAGTGCTGTCTCACAGTTCTAAAAGTGATTCAAAATGACTTGTTTACACTGGATATACAAACAAAAAATTAATCAATTAATCATTTAAACTCTTAATATTTCTAAACAATCTAGACTCCAGCTGTATTTTTTTTTCTTTTTTCAGTGTTTAACCAGGTAAAATCATTGAAATTTAAATATATTTTTTCAAGAGAGAACTGGACAACAGAATAGCATCAAAAATATTTTTACAACAATAAATACAAACAACAACAACAACAACAGATAAACCACTAGACACAATATACTGTTAAAATTCAAAAGAGTATGGATCAAATCTGAAAACTGTAAACTAAATGAAGACAGTGTGCTTCAGTGTGACAGTGTGTACCTTCTTGTCGCCGCTGCTCATCCTGTCTTTGACTTCTTTGGCTTTCTGAATGGCTTTCAACACCTCCACTGTGTCCAGCTCCTTCTCTGTCGTCACTTTACTGTCCAGACAAACCTGACGCAGAGACAGAGGATAAACAAACATCTGTCAACGCACACAAACACAGCTGTGTGATCTGTTACTTTAAAAGCTGTAGAATTAACAGTTTCTTTATTAGAGGCAGTGTTGGTATTTGTAGTGACAGTACACTCAGCATTAACAGGAACCCAGAGAGATAAACACAGCGGTGGTGTTGGTCATTTACCTGTGCAGTAGTGATATTAGCAGTTCATGCAACAGTAACAGTACAGAGAGAAAACCATTTTGTTACAGCTGGCTGTGTATCTCTGCTGTAGTAATATGAACAGTGTGGTGGTTTCGGTGGTGTACCTCGGCTGCACGGTCTCCAAACTGGGCCAGGACTTTAGTTCTGTAGTCTGGGATGATGCACATGGGGTTACTGGACAGGTTGAGTTTCTCCAGACAGGGCAGAGAGCCGATGTTCCTGATCTCCTCCAACTGGAAACAAAATAGAACAAAAGAAACTTATTCAAACATCACTGACTCTTTTTTGGTAACAGCCTATACAAACACATAACACCTTCTATAAGCGATAACAATACTCTGCAACTATCTGCAACACCATCAGGAGGTGCTCTGTGTGGTTACCTGGGCCAGCTGGTTGTGGCTGAGGTCCAGGTTGACCAGAGAGTAGAGCTTGGTGAGGCCGGTCAGTCGGTCCAGCTGGTTTCCAGCCAGGCTGAGGGTTTTTATGTTGCCCAGACGTGTGTGAGCAGCCTCAAGAACCCGCAGACTGTTATAGGACAGATCCACGTGGACCAGGTTGTACAGGTGCTGCAACCACAAAACAATCAGGTCTGTACTGTTAATGACAAATAACATATCTGCAGGGGTGTATTTATTTTAACTGCAGTGCCTGAGTGTAAGGTTTGATGTTGTAACTGTTGTTTAGATTCGCGCTACACTCCACCAGTGACCAGCTGCACCATCTGTACTACAGCTGACTGATGCCATCATATGATAACCTGAGATACAATGTGTGTTTGTCTGACAAACAGCTCTCTCTCTGTGTTTTTCTCTGTTTTATATTATCAGTAACTGGTCTGTGAAAACAAGACTTTTGGAGATGTCAGCTTGGAGTCATCATGAACAATTTCACTATTTTCTGACATTTAACAGACCGAGAGATTAATTATTTAATCTGGAAAATAATTCTAAAATCAATCAACAATAAAAGGGAATCATCAGTCGAAGCTGCAGAAATGAAACTGATAGCAGGATCACACTGCCACATACCTGGAGGTTTTCCACTGAAGACAGCTGGTTGTAACTCAGATCCAGAAACTCCACCTTACGAATGAGTTTCTACAACAGAGAAAAAATCAAAACACAGAACCTGATAGACGGAGTATAACAACTTTTCCTTATTCCTTTATTCACATACCCAACCCAGTGTTAGCCCTTTTTGAAAAGACAGAGCGGGAGATATCGAGGACAGTGTGCCCTGACCTCCTGATACACCAGCTAACTGACCAATCAGGTTTGTACAGAGCACTTTCATTGACCATCATGTATCTTTAACTAAACACAAGCAAATGCAAACTCATCTGGAACTCAAGATATTAAACCAGGTCAACAACTGAACTCTGGGTGTCTGTCTGTGTTTAGGTTTGGTGGGTGTGTGCCTCACCACTGAGCTGTCGATGGCGCTGATGCAGTTGTGGCTCATGTCCAGCGTGGTCAGGTTTCTCCACACAGGGATGACGGCGGTGACAGGACAGCCAGACTCCGCCCCCTCAGGCTCCCACTGTGAGAACTCGCTCGCCTCTGGGACCAGGATCGACTGGAGGACGTATTAAAACATCACAGAACACACACGTCAGTATACAACAACACACAATATACTGCATAAACGTGTACCATAGTATTTAATCTCAACTTTACCATCATGCTTTCTGTGGAGCGGTGGATACTCAGAGTCGCCAGACTCGACCTCAGAGACGACAAACCTTGAATCTGCTGAGAGCTGCATTCACTGATCTGAAGACAGAGAGACAGATATTATGTTTCTGTCCAAAGTTTGGCAGCTTTGTTAAATGAAAAAACATCAAGACAACATGATTTTTGTTACAATAATGACATGAATTTGTCTCTGCAGTTAGAGACAGAGTGACATGAAACAAGACTGTGATCAGACTCTGGGAACAGGAGAGTCAAACTTGGAACAGTGTAGTTAGGTAGCAGGTTATGTGTCCTAGATCACTGGGTTTCCTTAAAACTGTAGCTTCCTTATATCCCATTTTAATGAGACATTCACCAGTGATGTTTAAAGCCACATGCTCTTCTTCTTCGACTTTTCTCTCTCCACCTCCTTTACTCTTTATCTTTTTCGCTCTCTAATGAGACGACTCAGCTCCTACAACATCAATTTTTATTGATTAGAGCCTGAAAAGATTAAAGTTTAAGTCTGTTCCCATCAGCCTGTCACATGTTTTCATAATCGATTAACCAACTTCTTCACCTCAGTAAAGAGGAACAACGTTTTATGCAATCATCAGCTCTTCTACAACATGCTATATCTATGTTTTCAGCTATCAAGATTTTATCTGGGAGTATGAGCGTCCAAAAAGGAGAAGTTATCGTATTAGCTGTATTGCACCATCCAATTTTACAAAACCCCGACTTGCATAATGAGAACCAACACCAATAAAGCTTTCCTCTTCATGTCTGTTCACAAATGAAATTACCATCAACCAAAAGCAGCCACTGTAGCACCCACAAGAAGTTGTGACGCTACAAAACTTCCTCCACTGTTCTGGAGTTCACTGGCCCTCATTAAAAATGAAGTTTATTGAGGCTGGAATCTGACATGTGTACAGACAAGAGTGTGTTGAGGACACACAGGCACTCACCTCTATTTGCAGCAGTGACTTGAAGATAGATAGATCGAAGGGGAGACTGCTCTCCTGGATGTTACTGGTTCCAACTGGACCTCTGGTACCAGAGATCTGAACAACAGAGACAAACCCAGTGAGAACATGTATCACCTCTGCTGCAAAAGGCAAGTCAGCAGAAAACAGAAAACTGTACAATGTGGATGTGAGTCCAGTAAAGAGGTGTGCAACCTTGAGGTATCGCAGCCTGCAGGTGAAGTCGAGGATGTGTCCCAGGTCGGTTTTGGCATCTCCATTACAGCAGGTGGGTTTGGCCAGACGGAGCTGCTGGGAGACGGAGTAAAGCTGGAGAGGACTCAGGGAAAACACTTCGCCAGCCTGCAGCAGCTGCTCACCTACAGCACACAAACAGACACACACAACAGTCACACACTGCGCAAAATTTCATCTCAACAATTTACAGGTTTTTTGGAGGCTAGTCTGTTAACTTTTCACAGCTGTTGTTTCTAAAACATCCAGTTTCTGCAACATTCAGACATTCAGACACATTCAGACACAAGGAAGAGATTTGCAATTATTTTGAGGTAACTCGATCGATGCAGCTAAAGGTAACACAGTTCAGCTGCAACAGATCATAGGCTTTTAAAACTGGTGATTAAATATTTTTACACAACCAAAAAAACGAAAAGAAAGTGCAGAGTCTAATAAAGCAAAATATATTAAATGTGACTGCTGTTTGACACCATGTCACTGTGCAAGAAAAGAGTCAACTTTAATCATTTGACTGTCTGCCATATTTACACCCAAATGATGTCAAATAATATTTGCTGTCCCTGCTAAATAAATGAGCTAAGTGACTCATGAGTGTCCTCTGGCTAACTGCACTTTATCTCTTAAAAGACTAACAGTTGTTTTATAGCAGGTGTTTTATAGCAGTTATCAGTAAAAGCTGCAGGGAGAGAGCCTCTGCAACTACACACACCGCTCCACTGAAAGAGTTTCATTAATTGTTAACAGTTCCCGAAACAGTAGACGAGAGAAAACGGGTCAAAGGTCAGAGAGGAAGCCAACCTTTGTGGAACAACTCCTCAGCCAGTGCTGCTGTGATGCCGTTGATTTCCTGAAAGAAGTAAACAGTCTGTTAAAACCTGAATTCACTGCAAAATAATAAACAGAGAAGCTTGCAGACTCAGTCAAACCATCATTCTTCTTAACAGACAACTGGTTTTGAGTATTTACTGATGTTGCTTTAGTTAAAAATGTTTTTGAAGGAAACGTTGTCCATGATTAAATAAAATCAAACCACTAACTCTGCTTGAAAAGAGGGATTATTTAGCTGGATAACACGATGTTAGCCTGGATTAGTTAAGCCACATTTAAAGAGCAGAGTCTAGAGCAACACCTGCAGAGGCCTGAACCTCACATCAGACAGTCAACATTATATTTAGGTTATAGCTGTATGGTAATACAGCATTAATGTAGCTGAATAATAAATAACAATTTAATTGTTCTTAGAGATCCTCTGGACTCGTCTGTGACTGTCACGTGTTGAACATCTCACATCACATGAGAAGGTTTTTCTAGCAGCTGTTTACTCTGAGGACTCAAACAACACTGGTCTGTTGTTCTGTCGTCATCATGTGATCACAGTCACTGACATCACAAAGCCTGAATCTATCGCTAAAACTGACCTGGAGCAGCGTTTCTGATCCTGGTGAATACTCATCATTTACTGAACTGTAACACATAAACACTTTTTCTATACAAACATACACAATTACATGTTTATATGACTGACTCATTTACTACAGTCACAGGACCATCATGATGCACCACAACCCAAAACTCTGAGCTGAACTTGAGACACAAATGAGTAAAGACTGTGTTACAACATTTAGCAAAAGACAGCAGACATTTAACAGATCAGGCTTTTTGTTAGATACAAAAGCTGCATGAGTTAATCTGTCAATTATTTTTCAATTGAACAGCTTCTTGTTTTGTCTAGAAAATGTCAGAAAATAGTAAAAATAAATGAATAATAAATTACAATTTCCCACAGCTGATCACTTAAGAGTTGCTCCTTTTCTCTGAACAACTTCACAATTACATAAACATGTCAAAGACAACAGATCATCATATTGGAGAAGCAGTAACCAGTCAATGGTTTTCATTTCTGCTTTATAAAAGGTGCACATCTTTATAGCAGAACTACTAATAAACTACTAAAGTGGCCTTTTAAAAGAGGTACTCCAAGAATTTATCATTGCACTTCAACAAAGTTAGGAGACTCACAAGAGACAGACTCTAAAAAAGACTGTGTTGTGTCAACAGTTTGTGTTTGGCCCTTTCCTGTTTCAACACGATGTTGCACCCTGGCACAGAACCAGGTCTTTAACGAAACGGTCTGTTGTGGAAGAACTTGACTGGCCTGCACAGAGCCCTGAACTCATTCCATTTTAAGACCTTTGGGATGAACTGGAACACCAACTATAAGCAAGAACTTATCACCCAACATCAGGGATTGACCTCACTAGTGCTCTTGAGACCAAAAAGGAGCAAATCCCTGCAGCCAGGTTCAAAAATCAAAATTTACAGCAACAAATTAAGGCCCATGGGTTTGGGACCACATTTTCAACTGTTACATCTGGCTATAATGCTCTGGTGTCTATTGCCAGTCATTGCTAAACTTGCTGGCTGTAGTATCAGAGCTTGAGCACAGGTGTAGTATTAGAGGGACAAAGCATTTAAACAGCTTGTAGGACACGCTCTGAGGTTGTCAGTTATTATAGCCTTGGGTGTACTCACGTAGAGGTGAAAGTGTAGGAAGCAGGCGAGCGGAGAGGGCGTTGCCTGTGGGAACTGCTGCAGCAGCGTCTGCAGGTAGAGCTCCAGCTCCTTCTGCCGCCGCTCCACCAGACTCTTCGAGTTCTTTCCCAAAATCTTCTTAGGAGGGAGAAGCCGTTTGTCGACCTTCTTCTCTGCCGTCAGCTTGAGGGAAACACATATCAGGAAAACGAACTGTTCATTTCATAATAACTTACTGGGTAACTTGGTCATAAAAAACACCTTGGTTTCACACAAATGTTTATTCCACAGTCTGAAACACCTGTTTTCTGCTCAGTTTTGAACTCAGACTCTTCTAGTTTTTAAACATCATCATTTTTGATGTTTTAACACACAGAATACAAACATGTCGACTTTACATTATTGCCAACCATTTGCCATCAGATTCCACATTTAGTCAACTTTTATTTTAGTCTAAATTATTCAACAATGTACTCCAACAACAAATGTGGTGCATTATTGATGTAATGCATTATAATTGTTCATATGTAGGGATGTACAATATATCAGTAGCTATATTATCATCCTCTGATAAATGAGAAAAATGAATTATTAACTATTGTTCCGATAAGGGAATCTCAGACAATAATAATGTCCAGTATCTTGGAGACTTCTCTTAGAACAGCTGTGGGGTTGAATTGACAACAGCCATTATTATGATAACTACAAATTGTTTGGTTGTATTGACAGCAGGAAAATAAACTGCTTAAACAAAAAACATAGAATTAATTCTACTGAATTGTTGGCCCTTCACCTTCATTTAGTGCATCCCTTTTCGTTACCTTTTCGTGGAGGTCGTGGAAGTCACTGTAGCGGTGCTTCACAGTCCATCTGTGCTCTCCATCCATCACCTCAATGATGTAGACCTGAAACATCACAGCGGGACACTCACTGATTACAATCTGACTGACCTGAGGTGACGCTGCGATCCAACTGGTTTGTGAGCTGCAATGGATGCTTTGATAATTAAATGGTATGAACTGAGGAAGGCCAAAGACCATCTTTGAGCAGACGCGGAAGGGAACAATCTCCCCGTATACACTCGCCTGAGATCAGGTGAACTAAGCTCCATAATTAGATCATATGATAGCACTTGAACCATGACAGCTCCATTCAAACGAACTGATAAATGAAAACCATTCATGGCATCATTTTTCAAAGCATTACCATCCAAAATGCGACTCTTTTTTTCTCTCTCTTTTCTTGGTAGAAAATTGCTTCCAGGGGATTTAGTTAACCTTAAGGTCAGAAAATCCTTTGGGACTGCTCTTCTAGTGAACGTTTTATATCAGCCGTGTTGGTGGCTAATGTCTCTTAAACCTTAAGATACAGAGCGTTACACCACACAGTCAACAAATGTAACCACTGTCAGAGAAAGTAAAAGCTGCAGTGGTCTGTGAACTCTGTAAAACTCAGAGGAAACGATGTAAACTCTGAAAGTCTTTGACAGTTAGCACGGCAGCTAGCTGTTAGCCCGTCAGCCCTGTCGTTAATTTCAGTGCAGCCTCGGGAGGATAAAAACATAAGAGCTCACGTAAAATAATAAGTATAACGCCTGAGCAGCATGTGTGTGCATTGTTAGGGAACATTCTTCGAGATAGACTCGCTGTCACTCTGACAGACCTGAGACTAGGCTAGCTACTGGCTAAGCTAACCTACGTTAACGTAGCTTACAGTGTAGTTTTCCACCAGCTCCGACCCGACGACACAAACTTTTCTCTCCGACGCCTCCTCTGGAAAATGAGCAGGCTCCATCTTGAGATCGAGACGAGAAAATATGATGTGTTATTAGAATAAAATAAAAACGTCTCATCAAAATTGGTTTCGAAGATGTGCAGCGGTTGCTCTCGGTTAACCGCCTCCCGACGCCATGTTTGTTGTGATGCTGCTGAGCAAAGCAGCTGACTTAAATTTAAAAAAACTTTATTTACAGTCGCTCCATGACAAATACGTCACCGCTTTTTCATGTTGTTAAAATCTTTCTCTATGCTAAACGTTCATCAAACATACGAACATTGCAAACTCAATACTCAAACTAACTAATTAAAATAAAGGGTAAAAAAGAGAGATGAAAAATTCAACGACGAATATTCTTTCGTCTGTCAATATCTATTTATTAACAACAGCTTCAGTGACAACAGTAACAATGGTGACAGTGGTGAACAAAGATACAACATGAGGTCATAGACATCCATGTTTGAGACAGCCATCTGACGGTAGTGGCCTGTATTTACTGGAGAATATAATGAAGAAAAAAAAATTACAAATAAATACATGAAAAACGTCATATGAGATGTGATTATTTTTCCCTCCTTTAATGAGAAACTGAGTTGGTATTACGATAAACTGGTGATAAATTTTGTTTTAGTAACCTAATGAAGTAAAAAATAAGTTTCCTTTGGAGTTTTGCATAAATATATATACAAACATATTATAAACATATAATATTGACGAGGTTTACACTTGCTATTGGATCTTATTGTGGTTTCTGTGGATTAAAAATGCAATGTTTGCAATCGGCTTCACCACTGTACAGCATTTATAACAATAATATTGTGGGTTTATATCCAGGATTGACTGGATACAAAACAGAAGCACTCAATCTGCTCTGTGTAATATATTTCACAACCACATGGGGTCAGCAGTGCAGCTGCAAACTTGTAGACTTGTTATGGTCTCTTCTGCCCTGTGATTTGTTGAAAAGACTGAAGCAAATATATTTAAACTGAGACAATAAATATCAGTTCTAATGGTCTCTTTGAGGAGGAAAAACACCGTCATATGATTACGGTGGTCTGGCCTGTTGCTCATAATATTTTGATTTAATGCTGTATGTTTTTTGTAAAATGACCTTCAAGAGAGTTCCCCTCTTTGGATGATTATGAGCAAGAACAAGAGTAGCATCTTAACACACTCACAATAACAATGCAAACATGCTGATGTTTTTTTGTGTGTGTCTGTGTGTGTGTGTGTGTGGGGGGGGGGGGGGTTAACCACACTTTTAGAAAAGAAAGAAAATAAATTTTAAAGAAATTGTATAATAATAATACCCACTTGTACATCTTAACCATCGTTTCTTTATGCTATCACAACATTATTTATCTTGATCACCACTAAGCTACTCTTAGTCCAGAGTGCCTTTTCCTCTTTGAATAACATCCATAAGATCTCTGGGCATGCCATACAGCCATAAAGTTGTTGTAATTTCCCCTTAACCTGGCACTGGTCCTCCCCATCGGAAAAATTTCCTTACACCACTGAGTTACAGTCGGAGGTTTTTTATGAATCCAATTAAATGATACACGTTTTCTGGCCAGAAAAAGAAGCTTATAACATGCTGATGTTTAGCAGGTATAATATTTACCATGGTTACCATCTTAGTTTACCATATTATACTAACACCACTGAGGGTGGTGGGAATGTCTTAATTGTTGCAAGCATTTGGTCATAAAAAGTCATGTATTGGACTGAGTAACATTTTGACCTGATGATGGCACTAGATGCAAAGTGAAGGGATCAGTAACACTGTTCGAGTTTATGCCGAGGCGAAATAACTGACACTGAAGCAGATTTCATAACAATCCATCGAATAACTGTTGAGATATTTCACTAAAACGACAAACATAAATCTCATAGTGGAACCAGCTGAAGAGTCAGGGGATCATAAAAGTCTTTGGGCCATAACTGCCTGTAAAATATTTCATATTAATCCATCTGTTATTTGTTGCGATGGCTCAGTCTGGAGCAACGGACAGACACAGAGCCACATTGGTGTCGTGGCTAAAAAAGTGGAGTTGTGTTTGAGTGAGGGAAACTTTTTTTGCTCTGGATTTTGTTTATAAAGTTTGTTACTAGGAGACGACAGAAGTTCTTTCCTTGTGGTGTAATATTTATATAAGAACCTTGCTCTTTTCAATCAAAGGTTTCACTTCTATAACTGTATCTTACAGTAACATGAGTTGAGTACTTGTACTTGTGCATGACATAATAACTAAGTAACAACTGTTACGGTTGTTGCAGTAACTTCTACAGTCTGTCTGTTGCTGGTTGTTGTTGCTGTACATTGAGTCTGTTGTTAGAAGGAGGAGGGGGCAGTAACAGCAGCAGCTGTGGATCAGATTTCAGCTGCTAAAACTGAAGCGGACTGAACCATCCTGCTGCAGGGAGCAACTTTCTAATTATAACAAACACAGCACACAACCTGAGGTAACTGCAGGCTGACATACATGTTAAAATATCTTATACATACATGTAGAAGTGGTATTTAATCGAATTCTGTCATATTACATTGTTATTAATGGGCTGTGGACAAAAAAGCAAACACTGCCCCCCCCCTCCCTGTGGTAAACCTGCGAATGGAACCTTCCAGCTCTTTATCCAGGCTCTGAGGGGAAGGCAGAGCCACAGTCAGTGTTGGTCAGAGTTGAGTGCACCACAGCTGCTGGCCTAAAACTGAGAGAGAGAGAGAGAGAGAGAGAGACAGAGAGAAAAAAAAATACAGATTTTAAATCAGAGGACGCTTGACACCCCTCAGCAGCTCACTTCAGTTCACTAATCAGTGCTGTAAAGAGCTGATTTGACTTTGAGAGAGGTGAAGAAGAGAGATTAGAGAAACAGAGGAGGGCGTGACAGGGAGCCAGTCGAGCAGGCAAGCTGCTACTGCAAGAGGAGGAAGAGCAGGCTATGCACCAGCCAAAGCCAGAGGTCAAGAAAAAAAGCGAGAGAATAGTGAAAAGGTAGACTCTGAGCGACAGGGAGGTCATTTGTGATCTGAGCCAGAAAACCAGAAACCAGCCTCTCTTTGTTGTTGTGTGGGCCACCGTGAGGAGGATGTGAAGGAGAGCAGCAGGGAGGAAGGGAGGCGACTGCGAGAAAGACAAGAAAATGCTGTCAGAGATGATGTGCAGGAGGAGCTGCCAGCAGCAGCAGGATGGGAAAGAGGCTCCACAGAGGGACGCTGCCAGCCGCAGGAAGCACGGCTGGTCCAAGAGCTGCAGGGGGCGCCTGCAGGGGCGGAGGACAGGAGGGGGAGGGTGGCCGAGAGGGCGCAATCACCACCACCAACACCCTCAACGTCATAATCCCTATTACCATCATCCCCGACATCTCCAGAGGCCGGTGATGTCGCTCCGGCCCGTCAACGTCAAGGGGAACAGAGCGAGGGGGATGCGGGCCCCCAAGAACACCAACCAGTTTCTGATGCACGAGAAGTACCAGATGCTGCACATGCGCTCCGACTCGGTGGGGAGCGACAGTGGCAGCAGCTCCGACAGCGACATGGAGCTCACGGACATGGACTCGTACCTGGGCGTCCTGGAGAATGCAAGGGGAGCCCTCCTGGATAGTCCCAACCCACACGGCTCAACAACGCCACCGGGACAGATCCTGGTACTGCACGAGGACAGTCTACATCTGCACGAGGACAGTCTGCGTCTGCACAAAGACAGTCTGCGTCTACAGGAGGACAGCATGCAGTATTTCCCCTCTGAGGACGATCTGATGCAGAGCCAGAATTTCATGCAGAGGGACTTTGTTGAGTTCTGTGACATCCTGACACCCTGAAGGGAAACTTTCAGGGAGCCATTTTGTTCCCAGCAGTGTGAGACTCAACCCTCAGACTGATTGGGGTCAGGTTTGTTCTGATTCATGTTCATAGACAATACTAAAAAATCTCCACCTTATTAAGTCATTTAGCCTTAAAAGTTGAAAAATCTGCCGCAGACTGAGATTATTTCATTAGTTTCCAGCAGGAATAAACTTTTTAAAGATATTGTTTTTTAAAATCAAGTGTCATTTTCTTAACATTCCTGCAGTGATTTGCCTCACTCTGTCTTTTTTTGAGACACTGGCACTGATGTTTAGAGAACAACACTGCACGGAGAGAAAGTGGAATTATCTCACCCTGTTGGCATTTTTCCAGGTTTAAAGAAATAACTTTAACTGAATGCAAGATTAAATGACATTACTAAGACGGATGTTTTTTTGTTTCTTTTTACAGTTCATGTTTGGTTCATGTACAGTGTGTATGGATGCTGTAAAGTGCTGCCTTTCTGTTGTTGTTGTTGCACACAAAGGGAGATGGGCTGGGTGGTGGGAGTGAGCCCAAACAGCCAATCAGAATCGAGCTGACTGGATTAGACTGCAGCTGATTGGCTGACACAGACTGTCATTAACAAAAAAGTCTTTTACTGTACAAAAATGTTAAGAAAGAAGAAAAAACAGAAATAAATACCTGATTGATGTAATGTGAGCTGAGTGATTGTCTTTGTGGTTATAAATGATAGTGAATGAGTTTTTCTTGAGGTGTTGGCAGAGTTAACAGGGCCAGTGTGTCACTGAGTCATCAGGGGAACTCAGAGTGAGCAAGACACAGTCAAACCATGTAAAATATATACCCAGTGTTCCTCACACACACATCATAATGACAGGTTACATGACAACACGTGAGTGGAGCAGTAAAGAAAAACACAGTTCAGTAGAACTTTAAACGTACAAGTGCAGGAATAAGAATTCAAACATTAGATGAAATAACAAATTAGATTAATTTGATTTAATTTCATTTTGCCACGTTCACAAAAACGGAAAAATATGAGAAGAAACCATGTTAGGTGGCTCTGACCACCTAACATGGAGCATGATCATAGTAGGAACAAAGACTGCAAATGTCTGCCATGGCAGAATAATTTAATCTGATTATCATGCGTATAACATACACACACATAATCATACATATCTTCCTCCTGCAGTATATTGCTTGAATAAAAAGTATATAAAAACTGAAATATATTATCTGGTCACCTGGTCCACATCCTGATTCCAACTTACTGAAAATATTCAGACCCAAAAGAACCAAATCTATGGATTTTGATTTTGTTCAAGCTTTGTTTTAAACCTATGCTGGTCCCTCATGTGCTCAAACATCTATTAATAGTCTGTGACGTGGCCAGTTGGACATTCATATACATGCCCTGCTGCTAAATACTTAACCCTATTAGCAATGCTTAACCATTTTAATGATTTCAAATCTTCTGTACTCAAATACGTTATTTCATTGTAATTTAAAATGTTGAAAATCATCTTATTTATGCAGTTTTTAAAGGCCATGTTAAAAGTCAAGTCGTGTCATTGCAATTTTTTCTTGTAATAATCGTTATTAGCATTTTATTGTTTTATTGAGAGATTATAGACAGAAATCAAAGCAGGAAGGCGGGAGGGTCATTGTTCCTGCATACAGAGCAGTTAAAGTGGATTATATAAAGTGAAGTGGTCTGGTCACACCCACTTGGGACGGCCAGGGAGGTGTAAGCCTCTTTGTGTTTGTGTGTCATAAACTAATAATGGTAACGGGTCAAAGTGTGAGGAACAGGCAGATTATAGATGTTCTCAACTCTGATTTGTCTGTATGATCTGTTATTCTGGCTTTCAGAGTCAATGAGCTGTGACTGCAGAAATTGTGAAAATAAGAAATTAGTGTTTAAACTTTTCCAGCTGGTGTTCTGGCCTTTAGACAACGTTCGGGGACAGTGAGGGCTTTACAAGCAAAATGCATCCGTTCAGCTGCCATGTCCTTGAGGACTAATCAAAAAATAACTTTATTTTCATCAGCGAAATAAATATCACACATGAATCTACAATTTAATACATGTTCAGTTAGCTGGAGCTCATCCAGTTAACATGAATTCCTCTAGTGTTAATGGCTGTGATGGCAGTTACAGCTGTTAGAAGCTGGACCACTAGTTTTTCTGGTCGGATTTAGCTTCTGCCTTATTTAGTGATGTGAGATAACAAAACAAATTACCAAGATGTTATGATGTCATTTTATAATTACACATTAGAGTACAGCACATGAAAAACAAAACAAAAAAAAAAAAAACAACAACAACTAAATTTTGCTTTAGCTTTAGCTTAAGCTAAGGCTAGCTATGGTGATCTCCCCTGTTAGCTTAATATCTTGCTTTAGCTGTTTAGTGTATTTATTTATTTATGTTTACAAGGACAATGTATGTCAATCAATATAATATAATGCTTTATTTTATGGTAAAATAGATGTCAAATTATCAAATTATTATTATTAAATATTTTCTTAATGTTTTTGCTTAGAAGCAGAAATATATATTATATTTCATTGCACTTTAATAAATGGACAGTTAATTTTTCATTTTCATCAAATCAGATTTACACAGACTGAAAAGTATTTACATTATATTATAATATTTCATTTTGACAGTGCACTAAGATTTTAAAGGTTTGACAGGAACCCAAAGGGCAAAAATCATCTATAGTCCCCCCAATTATTAGTTTCTAGTGATTTGAGTTAGCATGAAATAAAGCTGCAAGCTGAATATAAATGTGTTGAAAATGAATTGTAATTTAAGGCACCACAATGGTAGATAGGGCCTCCAGAGTAAACAACAGATTAATCAAAATTATAAAGTGGAAAGAAAACAGTCTGTTTCCCAACTCTCAACTTTTGTATTTTAAACACAGACACAAGAAGGAAATGTGCACGTTCCCATTTAGGGAAATACTTTTACAGATTGTATATACTGTATGCAAGAACTTCTCCTAACCTAGTCCTGAAAAACAGGCTCCCCAGTCGCCTCTTGTTGTCTAATCATTGTTGTCATCACAGCCCAGTCTTTCACTGATTATGGAAAAACATTTAATGTGTTACAGTCTCTTGACATATAAACTTTCAGAGAGGATACAAACTGCAGACCAGTGTCATTTGATTACAGTGAATGTGAATCCACAAATGCTTAATTTTGGGGTAATGTTTGCAGTAAATGTTTACCAGCATATCCTCATTCCTCTTGCATTTCCAACAGGCCATTTAGCCTTACCCTTAAATCTTTTGACTTTATTTGAGAGTTGCTGCAGATTTCTTATATTCTTTAAATGGTGCGCTGGAGTCTGGAGCTTTCAGGATGTCTTTGTGAGTAAATCATACAGCCTTATGGTGATAAAAAACACATGCGATAAGAAGCGACTTCATGCCAGCACCAGGTCTAACCTCCTCAGACTGACCTTTGATCTGTAGATCAGCTGACTGGCAAAGGGTGAAATCTATACAGAGGGTGTGTTAACCAAAAACACACATGCACACACAGTCACGCTGACCTACAGTGAGTTTGCGTTGTTTCTTATCTTATCACACACATCGAGGGTTTGGTGCCTTGCTCCGGGACACTGCAGCGGGTCATAGCTGTTTTGTTCCCCCTGTCTCTATTGTATCTACCCCAGCTCCTGTTTCTACTTTCTGCTGCTCTTGACGTCACGGTCGGTGGCAGCAGCTTCTAGTTTGAGCTGCTGTTGCGCAATGCTGCCTCTGATTGGTCAGCTGACACTGCCAAACAGGAAGAGAGAGTGAGCTGGCTGACATACACACACACACACACACAAAGAGACCATGGCAGTATGGCAGATTAAAAGAAAGTAGATCAGCACCCCGCAAACACTTCCTTCCATTAGCAGCGCTAATGCTAATCTGCTGACACACAAAGAAGGCGTTTGTATGTGTCTATACTTGTAAGGACCTTCACTAACATAACACAAACCTTTATATAAAACTAACTCTGACACTAAACTAAGTCTTAACAGCCACTACCCTTTGATGAAGTGAGGACCAGATGAAATATATTCAGTTATTTGCTTCAGCACTTTCTAAAAATGTCCTCACTTTCAAGGTCTAAAACTTGCGTAAGTCCTCTCAAAGACACACAAGAGCATGCACACAAACACACACACACACACACAGACACAGACACTCACTGACATAATACATTCCCTCACCTCTAACCCTAACCTCAACTATCACAACTAACCTGAACCCTAAAAACCAGTCTTTTGTGGAACACTGGCCACAATGTCCTCACAAAGATAGATGTACAATCACACACACAGACTGACAAGTGTGAATTGTTGGTGAAGGGGCAGCCATCCAAGAACAAGTACAGACAGAGTTACCGCATGAACGACGGTTAGAGAGATCACTGACACACCCACACCCACACACACACACACACACACACACACATATACACCTAAATCTGTGAGACTCCACGTTGTGAGTTTAGATAAAGTTAAATCATTGTGAATGATTACCTCCTGAATCATGCCACTGTCTGTGAATGAAGACAGGAATAAAGGAGTTGGAGGATGGGGCTCCACTGTGCAGCTGACCCACTGATGATCAGATAAACAGAGAATAGAAATATACTGACATATACACAAAAGTATGCAGCTGAATATCCCACAGGTATGACAGATCTGAATAAATGACTGCAGAACTACTGGTGTTAATCTGTTACAACTTTCCACTCAGATTTTAGAGCCTGAATACCTTCTGTTCTTTATTATTTATTTTTTTTATTTTCTTAGACACTGACTGAAACAAGGCACAGGACGATATAACAGTGGTCCACGGCCATATCTCACATCTGAACTGTGGCTGTGGTTAATTGTCAGTGTCCCAACCCCTAAACCCCAGGAGTGCCCCAAAATAGTTCCTCAGTGTATTGTGGAATATGTCATGAAATACAGATCAGGCATGATATAACATATTGAGATTATATACCGATGTAACAATGCATGGTGACGTACCAATGACAAATATTTGAGTAACTGATATGTACGATTAACAGCCAGTGCTACCAATGCAAATGCCCCAAAAGGACATTTGTTAAACTACAACTGACAAATCCCACTGACATTTGTTAAATGCAAATACCTTTCGTTTTGGAAAACTTAAACCATTACACCATTTCCCACGAGCCTGAGGTTTTAAAAAAGCTGGTCAAGGAGTCAAGGGGCACATTGAATTTTGTACACTAGACATTTTTAGACAGCATGAATGAAATGTTGAATGAGAAACAGAAGCTGGTCTGAAATAAGGTCTGAAGTTTTAACACAAGCTTTCACATCTTATTCCACAAATAAAATACATCAGAAAATATCCCACTTGTGCTTTTATTAAACTTTTATGTGTCTTGAAAAAGGCGGTTGCTAATAAGCAGCTAAATGAGACAACAGAGGTTATTTGTTGAGGGGAAACAGGGTGGTGCTAACTTCTGGGTCGGCCTACAAAAATGCATCATCCCTGCACCACTCTGTATACCAGGACTGCACCAGGCTTGATCAGACTGAATCTTATTTGAACCTGGTATTATTATTTTCTCATCAGTTTGTGTTTCTCTGCAACGCTGAACCTCAACGTAACACTAAACACAGAGGCTACACTGGGAAACACATGAGGAAACACTACTTGATTTCCACACAAGTCTGGGTCTCGTTTAATTTTATCCAAGTGGACTCATGAAGACTTCCACTGCTGTCTGGAACCCTTTGAGAATATATGAATTGCTTCTAATCAGGAGAAGTCAGGGTAATTCACATGTATCAAGATGGAAATCAAGATCTTTTCTTAGTTTTTTTGATGCCTGGAGAGACGAGCCACAGTTTCCTCACAGGAAGCAACATGACATGAGAGATTTCCTCAAAACTAAAACAAAATCGAATGATGGAAATATTGTCACGTTTCAAAACATTTGCAGTGAAACCGCACTGAATCAGGGGATTCTGGGTTGTTGTTTTTTCCTACCAGAACTCTCAACCAATCAGAGAGTTACCTCAGTCCCTGTGGTTCTGTATACAACCAAAAACCCTGGATGAAACCTCCATTACATCAGTGTGTGTGTGTGTGTGTGTGATTGGGGAGGGGGTGTGCATGTGTGTTATGAATAGATGTGAAGTGAAGGAGGAGCAGGAGGAGGAGGAGTGGATGGAGCTGGATAGTAGTTTGGAGTGGAAAAGTACAGCAGGCTGCTCTGGAGGTGGAGACTTCCCTGTTGAGTACACAAACTGGCCAATCAGAGCGCAGAAAAACACATTGATTGGCAGCAGAGCTCGTGAGGCTCCAACTCTGAACTCTGCCTTCATATAAACTTTAATCTTGTGGTTCTAATGAGAAGCTTCAGTCTGAAAGTTTCTACTCTGAAATAAAACAGGATTCAATGTAAAGAAGGTTTGAACTTCTGAGTTCACATATCTATAGGTACCACAAATGTTAGGGTGAAGTTTTTTTTAAAGGAATGTTTTGTGCTAATCAATAACCTGTGATTGAAGGTGCATTTTTGCACGTTTAGCAGTCTTTTCAGCAGAAACGGGGGCATCCTCTTCTAGTGTAACTCTTGCAAAAACCCCAAATATATTTAAAATATCCTTCATACCAACCAAGGAATTAACACTCCAACACTTGCACTTTACAGCCAAACTGTTCACGTCTACATGTTAATACATGTGTCATATTTTTCTTTTAATGCTATTGTGGAGTCAAAACATCATGATCAGCTGACTGGTCTGTGATGCCTGTTCTATGATGTTCCACTCCCACAGGCCTTGCTTAAAAATCACGTCAGCTCTGAGAAAATGGTCCACAGCAGTGATCACATCATCGTCACTGTCAAAAGGGCGACCCCTGAGCTACCTTTTCATCTGGGGGACGAGGCAGTAATCTGAGGGGCTGGATCAGGTGAACAGGGCAGGTGTTGGATGAGTTCAAATCCACATTCAAAGGCTGATGTCGTCCATTTTCTCAGACAGAGCTGACTTGTGATTTTCAATTACCTGAAACAGAAAAACTACAAAAGTTATTAACTTCAAACAGCTGAACTGCAGGTACAGGTAATGAGAGCTCATCTCCTTCTGCCTTATCAAAAACAAAAACTTATCCCCTCATATTTCTGCCACAATGCAGTTTTTGTACATTTCTACTTTACTAATCAAAAAACTATATGTCGTGTTAATCAATCAGTTTTACAGGTGTCTTTCTAAGTGTTTTTACAGGCTAGCTGTTTCCCCCTGCTTACAGTCTTTATGCTAAGGTAGGCTAACCACGTCCTGAGTCTGGCTCTACACTGAACACACAGACATGACAGATGATGTACTGATCTTTTTACAGAAGAAGAAACACACACACACAGTCCTCATTCACAGACACACAATGTGTTTCACACACATTTTGATAAACCAAACCTCCAGGCTTCAACATGTCGTGTACAGTCTGGGAGGCTGACCAGTGTGAGTGTGTGATCTGATTCCTGCTGCTTCACTGACCTGGCAGCTTTTACTATACACACACACACACACACACACACACACACACACACACACACACACACTCACAGGGGGAGCTCGATTCAAGAGGAGAGGGGGGGAGTTGTTATTCTGGTAGCATGAGCTCAACTTATCTCTGTCTCTCTTTCAGCAGTGTGGTGAATGTTTCACAGGTCTGACAATCTCATCCACACACACACACACACACACACACACACACACACACACACACACACACACACACACACTTTGGAAAAACTTTTTCAAAACCTTGTCAGAAGTCCTCAGTAGAGATATCACCCATCCACTCACTGGAGGAGACTTTAAATACCCTGCTGAAGAGAAATTAAATGTCCTGTCCTCCACCTCTCTCATCGCCCATAGATACATCCTCCTACACTGTTAATTGCCTCATGCTCTCGCAGACTGATCTAATGTCTAATTAGACTGAGAAATTTTACATGACATGACAACCTGCCCTATTATGAAGAAGAGGAGCTCTGCTGTCGCACTGTAACATACCAGAGGCGATACTCAGCGCTGATTGGTCGGTTGTTGTGTATTTTATTTCATCCATTTTCTAAATGAACCCTGGTATGTGAGTGCTCAGCTGGTAGAGGTCACAGCTCCTCCTGCTGGTCGGAGCTTTTACAGTAATGACTTTCATCTGTTTTCACAAAGAGCCTGACAGCAACACAGTTTATATCTGAAGTGCAAAGAGTCCACAACATTACACTTGCAATGAATAATAAGCTGTCATGGCATAATCAGATAAGGCAGTAAACAACCTGATGTGAGTCACAGTGGTTTTAGTATTTCCCTTTCTCCGCACTAAGGATCATCCAACACAAATTAAACAATGAAATAACATTTTGCACATATGTTAGCTCCTAAAATAAAAAGTACACAATCTAAATACATGTATCTTGTACATATTCAGAGGAGAAAGCAGCGTTCAGATCCTTTAATTAACTCAAAATAACAAGTGCTCAACACTCAGAATAGAAGTGCTCATTGTAAGATGAGTAAATACTGTTCAGACTCATCGTTTATTGGGAAATTACAGGGAAGAGTCACGTCAGCAAAGGGAAATACAGAAACAGATGCGTAGCATAGATACTAAATACATGTAGGTGCTTGTTCAAGTCAGAAGTAAGCTTTGAAGACAAAACTGATAAGTTTCAGATGAAGAAGAAAAAGCCCAAATTCAAGTTACACATAAAAAGAAACAACATGTAACCCATAAGGTCAGTAAAGTCCCAAGTCAAGACCCAGGTCCAGACTAAAAGAAGTTGAAGTTAAGAGCAACAAGTCAATACAAGCAAACCTCATCAAAATGTATTTCCTTTCCTTGAGAATTATGTTTCCTGTAGCTTATTTGAAGCATGTATTTACATTTACAGGCCTCTGTATAGATTCACATGGGGGGTGGGGTGGTGGGGGTGACGAGCTACTCATTCTTATCTTTCCCACTGTAAAAATTCACCAAAATCCCAGATATCCCGGTTTTTCACCAGTACGTAAACGCAGCAGGAGTCTGCGGATCCGTGAAAAACGATCCGTGCACACATTTAACAACGAGCAAATAAAAACCAAAGACTGTCACAAATATTTGTAGATATTTGGAGTTAAAATCATTGGACACGTTTATAAATCTTATTTTTTATTTATATGTATAATAAACCTTTGTGACCGTTTTGAGCCTATAATTACTCTCCATAGTAAAGTCTCATTCTTTTAGACAGTCGTGCAGTCAGTAGTGAAGGATGCAAAGTCACTGATAAATAATAAAATGTAGTAACATTTACATGATATCTCATGATGTTATCATCGGTTGGCTGCTTGTAAAGGCTCCGTATAGTGTAGACAGACGCGTGAGTGCTGCCGTACGTGTAGACCACTCAGTCAACCAAAGTGTGTCAGCTGTACCATAAGAGCCATAAGGACGCAAACAATACAGTCGTTAGTGTGTAGGACACGTCTGGCACGTACTGCGCGCGTGTGTGCGCCGAGGGTACAAACAGGGAAGTGAAACAGGAAGCCTCAGCATCTGATTGGCTGTTTGGGTCACACAACAGAGACCAGGAGCTGATCCGAGCCTCTGAACCCCCCCCCCCGCCCCCCCTTTCAGCTCAACACAAGTCGTCTTTTCTTTTCCTTCCTGTCGTCACCGTCTAACAAAAATGCAGCAGTGTGTTCAGTCTCAACATGTAGGCCTGCTCTGACCCAGGAGCCTATGACTTTACACTGAAAACACACAGCTAAAACTTTTAGACACAAGTTCTTCGTTTCTACTGAGGCAGAAACGAGTTAAAGCAGCTGATTCTGTGGCTCGATTGATGGTCAGGAACTGACATAATCAAGATGAATATAAAAGATATCTGCTCAATGTGGATTATACATGAAACAGAAACACTGCATCAAATGATTAAAACCATTTATTTAACATTGCTGTGGATGAATTATGGCTGACTGAGGAGATTCTTGATTCTCGCCTCTGTCCTGTCAGACAGAACTTCCAGAGGATAACAACATACAATAACATATGAAAAACCAAATGATGTTAAACTACAGAGCTGACAGTCCTTTTTCCCCTTCTCTGTTTTAAGTGACAACACATCCACCGTTGGGATCTGACCTTCTGCTGAGGTGGAAAAACTCACAAAGATGCTGATAAAGACACAGCTGGTCAACACCCACATGGTGGTGAAGCCAGACAGTTTTCATGCAGGGTCAGTGCTCAGTCTCAAATATGATACTGTACAGAGGTTTATTATGATGTTTACTCTATCTATTTCTTTATTTTCTACTATTATTGTTCTTATAATGTCTATTAATAACATTATTAACAGCTCTCAGTGCTTCTGTGGCTTGTGCCTGAATCTCTTGGTTCCTTTGTTCCTGTTCTGCAGCCACACATGCACAAAGACTCACTGTTCAACTTCTACACTTGTAAAGCCCCTAAAATAATAATGTACTCTCTGTTTTAACTTGACAGGAAGTGTATCAGCATCTGCAAACCTCTCCTCTTCTCCTTTCTTCTACTACACTAACACTGATCTGCTGACAACAATAAAAACAGAACGTCACGTTTTCAAATTGTCCTTACTCCCCAACTTCCTGAAAAAAGGTTTTAAGAAAACGTCATTTAAATGTAAAACCAACATAGAAACCTCAACCCATTTCCTGTGGTTGTGTCATAAATGACAGCAGTGTTTATCTGAAATATTGTGAAATGAATAAAATGTTTGGACAAAGATTTAGAAATGTAGATCCATTGCTTCTGATTTCGGGCAGAGCAGTGATGAGGGCTACTCTGTAAAGGGTTGGAGTAAAGTTATAGTTGAGCTGGTTCCTTTGGAATATCGTACAGATATCCTACAAACCATAACAGAGCAGTTCCCTAATTCTGAATTATCTTTTCTCCTCTGTTATTTTACAAGGATTCTGCTGAACCTGAACTCTTTTACCCTGTGATTGCAGCACAGACTGTTTCCTGTAACATCCTGTGTGTGTTTGTTGATCTGAGCCTTTCTTGTTTCTGTTGGTTTGTTTATGTCACTGTCACTTAAATGTTTGTTTTTATTATCATTGCTCTTGTGGAAAAAATAAGAAAACCCCATAAATATCTCAACATTTAAAAACTGTTTCACAACTTTCTAAGTCTCCTAACTTTTCTAAAACATCTTGCAGTTTTAAGAGTCAAAGTGTCAAACTGGTCCTTACAAAGACATAAGAACAAAGGACACACATGCACACACACACACACACACACACACACACACAGTTGAGGACAGTTGTGTTTTTTCTCCTGGTTTGACTCAGTTCATGGAAACGTTTTTACATGATTTATTGGGATACATCAGAATTCAAACACGTGAAGTCAAAACTACAAAATACAAATTTAAAACGTGGTTTCATGAAATCTTTAAATCAGCTTCTTAGATGAACTTCCGCAGAGAGGAGCAGAGGTTCAGTTATTGACAGGTTTTCAGTTAAACTTCAGTGAGGAGACGTGACAGGAGCTGTAAAGGCTCTGACGCCCCCTTCTGGTCAATCAGTGTCATTTAAAAACTGCCTCAGAGGAGCAACTTCCTCGACTTTGGGTGAAAATCTGAGAAGAAATCATTAATAGGAGGTTTTCTGAGCCTCTACAGAGTCTGAAATATTTTCTGGTGCAAACAAAAGTTGTTTTATATTCAGGTGCTGAAAAGATTTACCACAAATTACAGGCAAATTAAAGGATGGATTAATTATTAGATTAAGTGCAACATATGAAGAGGTTTTAATGGATTTCTGCTGAGAATGGTGGTTTTGGAGGGTACAGTACAGTGAGGTACAAACCCTTAATTTGTTATTTAAAGGACTTTTTCATTTCAACTGAGTCAAACCAACAGTGTTCTCATTACATTTAACACAAAGTCAATACTGGAGCCGCGAGCAGACACACACTCTGACAAACAAGCAATCCTTACTGAAGTAACAGAAAACCCAGAGGAGAAGAGAGGGACTGGGGATATAGGTGGTGAAGTCCAGGTGAGGGGAATCTGGGAGAGGCAGAGCCAGGCGGCGGCACTGACACAGGTGAGACTGGGACACAGGGAGAACACAGGTAAGTAAAGTACACCAGCACTGGGAAAATACTCTGAAAACGTCATTAGTGTAGCAGAGTGGGAGAGTTACCACATAGTAAAGGAGAAACAATCTGGCACTCGATGGGTGAAGAGCAGAGGTTCTTGTAGTGCTGCGATCGCTCAGGTGTGCATGGATAGGAACCAGGTGAGCCAGGAGTCGAGCCACGCCTCCACACATCCACACAGACAGACACAGGGGTCTCTCTCCTTTAGCCTCCTAAATCTCAGTCTTTATAAACTAATGCTGTGCAGACAAACACAGAGGTTTATTTTAAATTCTATTTTAAATTCTTGTGAGCTGGTGGAAAAAAAAGAGTCAGGAGTCCTAAATGTCTCCAGCAGAAAACTTTACTGAGATAAAACCAGTTAACAGTGTGCAAAGTAAATTTAGGATCCCCTGTGGTGTATAGACATGTTACCAGTTAATCCAGACAATTACATCTAACTACAGATGTAAAGGTTTTAACAACATCACATGTGTATGCATCACAGGGGAAGTCACAGAGCCAAACATCTCCATCCACACTGGACTAGGATGGAGTAAAAGAGTCTGCAACTAGCCAATTAAGATAATTCTCAGAATCAAATCTATCATGTACATCTATACTAATAATCAAGACAAATGTAACCTGTATCATTTAAGCACAAAAGATTAAATATGTCAGATAAGAAATAAAAACACAAATAAATCAAAACATAATCAACCATTCAGAGTAGCAACAACAACAATTTTTCTCAGTCTACTAAAATATAAGGTGAACTAAATGATGATTAGCATTAGCAAATCAAACTAACTCATAAAAATGAACCAAAACACAGAAGTATCAGCACGATAAAGAAATCAACATTAATCTCTTAGCTCACATGCAAAGACTTGCAGGTGAATCTGTATCTGTTGTACTGTTTTTCATTTCACCAGATCAAACATATTCATCTTTATTTATCTTTTCAGTAAAGATTGAACCCAGTGGAATCCAGTCTTCAAAACCTCAGAGATCATAAAACATCAACTCAAAATCATTATCAACAGGAGCACTGACACTAAAAGAGAAGGATTGAACTTTCATTACTTTTAACAAAAGCTGTAAAAACTCAGCTGACTCGCCACCATTCACCTCTAGAACAGAACTTGGGATAGACAACAGTACAGGCGTCTATTTTAGGACATTCAAATGCAGCAGTGTCCACTTCCCTTTAAGTCCAGATCAGAGCTAGAGAACAGCATCTATCAGTCCTTTCTGAATTTTTTCATGTTTTCTCATCCCAATCATGTCATTTTTCTTCATCAGTTGATTTGGAATGCACTGCAAAGAGCGTCTTCCCATGTGTGGTGCAAAATCTGTGATTGTGTCAGTGCTGCGAATACGAGAGTACGTGCACTCATGTTGTGGATCTCCTGGATCTCCCTGCACTGAATCCACCCCCCCTCACTCTCCATGGCCTTTCAACCTCCCCTGTGAGTGGTTGAGGGAGCTGATCTGCTCCCTGGAAACATGGATCTGTCCACCTAGGAGGAGACAGACTCTGGATTATGTGCACAAACTTAATGCGACCAAATGTTTTGCTCCCTTGCATCAGTGTGGTTTTGCTTTTCAACAACATCATTAAAGGAAGGTACACAAATTGAGTTTGTAGGTTGCTAAGAAGTGCATTAATTTATCACTGGGGGAAGAGGCAGCTTGTTTGGCTGCAGAATCAATCAACCAGTGCATTTCTAGCAGATATAGGATCAGAACCTCTTGTGTGAGCAGCACATTTGACAATTGCAAGATGTAAATATAAAAGATAAAAGCTCTAGATCTAGAATCAAAGTAAATAGTTGCAGATTTAGTTTGAATGCAAACTCTTGTGCCTCTATCACTTCCAAGTCATTCACTACTGCAGAGCCAGCAGGATATTTGTTATTAGATGTGTTAAGGAGGTGAAGCAGCAGTGAAGAGAATCGTGTTAGGCATTGGTGTCTGCAATAAGTCTGGTCTTACAGATTTACAGGCTTGCCTCAATGGTAGCAATGCAGTCATGCTTGATTTCTGCATGTCTCAAAGGAAGAAGAGTGGTTGGATTTAGGGGAGGTGAGCGCTTCAAAGATATCTGGGGACTGGAGAGAATGACTGCCTCATAACATGAGGAACATGCTGCCGTCATGTGCCGAGCTGCAGAGGAGTTTAAAATCTGCAACACAGAGTGAGGAGAATGAACTACACAGTCATGAGCCAGTACGATCGGTGAAGATTTCTCAATCATGTCAGCAACTGCAGCTACAGATCTAAGACAGCCCGGCATGCCAAGGACTACAGGCGGAAGTCGAGTTTTTAGACACTGGCTCTGCAGTAGCAACATGAGAAGCTGCAAAGAGAGTAGCTCCACTATCTATCAAAATGTCAACAGTAGTGCAGTTAACCTCAACTGACATAGTTGGATTCTCAAGAGATAGTTGAGCTGGGGGCGTTGGAGCATGCACACGGTGGAATTTGGAGCAACCACGGTTTTTGTTGTGGAATTTCACAGAATGCTGTGGAGCTCTACACTCCCGCGCCCAGTGGCCTGGTTTGCCACAGTTGTAGCAGTTTCCCTCTCTCTGTTTGTTAATATTTTTATAGCGATACTGGCTGCCTTGCTTTTTAGGCTTGGAAACAAAAGAACTGTGTTGGCGGAAAACCTGGTTTCTATATAATCCTAGTATTCTACTTTTTGTTGTTTTCCAATCCAAGGACTGCCAATCACAAACATACCATTTGTAGGTTGTGGCAATGTATGGTTTTACATTCTCTAGAATGGTTTGAACAGTAAAGAGGTTGTTATCCTCTCGTTTTATTCTGACGTTGATGTCCCATACCGTGATAAATCGCTCAATAAAATCTGGTAAGGGTTCCTTACATCCTTGCACACACAGAAGCCTTTTTTGCGTCACTTTCTAGCCAATCAGTCAGAGCTTTGTGTGCAGGCCATTGGCCATCTTCTTCAGACTCAGGGAAAGTAAATGCCTCCTTACACAGATCCCACTCAGCACCTATGTAGTCGTAATAAACTTCTTCACATCATGCACTAGAAAGTTGTAAGCCATACTCACCGCTGTAAGAAATGCCAGATAATCATCTGGGTGACGAATTGGATTAGGAGCTTTTCTAAGCATGTCCATAAATTCAGATGAGGTCCAATGTTTACAAACATCCATTTCTATCGTGAATTTAAGGGCTTGGACATTTGTATCCTTCCCTGTTGTCTCATCATGAGGAGGAGAGAGAGGGGTAGTGGCTCTTTCAGCGACAGCACCCACCTGTAATGATGCCTCAAACGCTTTCTCTACTTGGGAAGCGTCAGCAGGGACGTCCTCCCATGCCTGTTCAGACTCCTCCCTCTCAGGTGTCCATCCCTGCTCCTCTAAACCTAAACCAGAAGCTTCAAGGCCTCCAACCTGTGCTGCATACTGACTTTGAGCTACAGCAGACAGTGAGAGAAAGTCTTCATCTGTCTGTCTCTCCTCTGGACCTGGCCGTCTTGGATAGAGTGAAACTGTGCTAAATCTGCTATCCTCAACATCTCCTCTGCTCATTTCTCTGGTTGCTGACTGATTTGGAACTGGCAGATTAACATTGCTTAGTGTTGTTAGCAGCCTCTCGGGGGTTGGTTTGCTTTGGTGCTTTGCCCAGCAATGCATCATTGCTTTAGCAGCCACCACAATATTGTTGGGGTAGCACTCTTTAATTTCTGTCATTTCTGCAACTCTGGTATCCAAAGCAGTTGCCAGCAAAGGCATGTGACATGTAGCAAAACATTTAGAGCATTTTTCTATAGTGTTGTTCAACTCCTCAGACACCACAACACGATAGCGCTTTCTATTCATCCCAGCACTCGAGCCACTTTCCACACACTTACAGGAGGAAGAAGTATTCAGATCCTTTACTTAAGTACTGATGCAGCTATGTAAAAATACTCCACAACTCCTAAACGTCTCAACTACACACTGCTTTTTGTGAGACATAAAAAAACAAAAATGTTGTAAACTGTTCAGTTGAACATCAGTTGAGGCAACTTGAGTCTTTTATGATGAAAACTCAGAAAGTATTCCACCTCTTGTGCACACTGCTGATCGGTGCCTCGGACACAGACTCGCTCACTGGTCTTGATTTAACTTTTTTCCAGAAGAAACACCCTGAGTGAAGCTTTGAGGCTTAAAAACACAGACCACAGTCTTTTCTCAAATCTACTGACATCGGCATTTAATCAAATTGCAGAAACTATGAACAGTTATTTTATGATCCCGTCAAACACAGACATGGCAAGGCAAAATAAAATAAACTTTGCATTTACCAGTCTTAGTTCTCCTGGGATCCTGTTTCTGATGCTGATTTGTTAAAGGAAATCTTGTGGGCTGCTGGTAGAAGTGTCAGGAGACCTAGATGTCTTAAGCAGAAGCATTTATTGATGCTCAGTCTAGGAGAACAGAGATAACACTGGCACAGTTAACACCCAGTTCTGAGGGTCATGTGGTCATCATGGAGGTTTCTGTAGTGATGAATGAAAAACTTGTGAGCTGAAGAGGAGACATTCACCAAGCAACCACACCAGCTTTCAAGTTTCACATCACTGCAACACTTGTCACATGTTGTTACCGATTTAACTGACCCTTGACTGAAACTGGTTTTGGACAGTATTGGACATTATGTCTTTCTCTAAGTCCTTATCTAGAAGACCTTGGTTTCCTTGGCAACAGAGAGGAAAGGCCCCTCCAGATGTCCCCTCTGAGTTATAAGTAAGTCTTTATGATTGTAGACAGCAAGGAATGTGCATGAGGCCTAAAAAGCTAAAGGCAAACTAGAAGTGAGAAAACTCCTTCACAGAGATGAAAAAATAGATCCTGTAAGTCATTATGATGAGAAACTTTCTCTAAATGATGAGTTAGTATCTCAATACAATGAAAAACTCTTCACTATTATGTCTTACTTACCTCAAAATGGTGAGAAACATTTTAGTTTGAGATATTAAGTCATTATTTTGAGAAATTTTCTCATTATTTTAACATAGTATTCTCATTATTTTGAGTTAGTTGTTATGAGATACTAATTCATTATTCCAGACAATTTCTCATTACAATAGCTTACAGAATTTTTTTTTTCCCCCCATCACATTGGCAGAAATGTGCTTCCATAGCTCTGAGAACTACTGCTGGAAACTGAGCAGCTGGATCCATCAGCACCTTCACAGCTCTCCAAAAGACAGACAGCAAATTATTGCTTTTAGGGCCTATGTGTAAGTAACGTGTGCGAACATTGTCTAATGCTTCCTAAAATTCCTCCACGTGGAATTTCACGGTGTGGTATTGTCATGATAATGGAGTGTGTGGTTTGAATATTTCACTGTATACGTCAATGAGGAGCTGGAACAACATGATACACAATAAACAATATATGATACTGTCAGACAAAGTGGAACAAGATGACTCATTCAACCTTAAAGCTACTTTAACTAGAAATAAAGGAAAACATGGCAATAAGGAGTAATTTATCCCTAAAAACAGTCCAACCAGAAGGTTTTTTATAACATAAAACCACTGGTTTTATCTTTAACAATGTGTTATATTCTAAAGTGGAGTGGAGGTGATTGTGGAGGAAACTCATTCTTCAGTAAGGTAAATAAGAGAAGGATTTTCCCTCACTGGACTCTATTAGATACCTAAAACCCAACATGAACTTGTCTTTTCTAAAGCATTTTGTTTCTCTCTGACGTCTGCCTCACAAGACAAAGATGCTCTGTTACTATCTGACCCTGAGACTCTGCAGAGCCATGTAACTTTTCCTTGACTGTCTGCCTCCCATGTGTCTGCTTATCTGTTAGCAGTTGCTGGGTATGCGAGACAGAGCGAGGCAGCTGGATTTTATCAGCCTTCAAGTAAACTGCAGTAAGGACCTGTGTGACACTTTCTGAACAGGACTAACTGAAAGAGATTATATTTAAATGAAGAACACATCATCATCATTTTTAAACACACAAAGAAAAACAGTTTAATTAACACTGTGAATGATCCAGTTCTTTTCATAACACATCAGTCTATAGAAGTGTTTTTTTTCCCTTTGTGGTGTGAGGGGAGCAGCCTGTTACCTGTCCAGGAGAAGTGCAGTAAGTCCTCCTCATCTCTGAAACGCCTCACCGTCCATCTGAAAGGACGTGCACATGCACTGGCACTTGTAGAGCAGCCAATAGGAACACTCGCTCTCTGTGGAAAGATCTGTGATTGGCCAAAGTCTCCATTCATGAGCTACACTTACTTAAGAGGAGGCCCAGGAGTCTAGTTTGCTCTCAGACCATTTTATGATATGCTGAAAGGTGATTATGGTATGATGCCAAACAACTCCCGGCTTCTCCAGCTTCAACAGGGAAAATATGTTTAAAAATTCATCACTGATGCAGCCTGTGACAGAACAGAAAACACTCTTCTTTTATGGCATTATGTAGTTTTACTTTTTAACTGAGCGTCCTGTCATGTCTGAATAAAACTGTAATGATCATTTAACTGACACCAACAGAATGCCTGAAAGACAGAAAACCACTTTCAGAAACAGATTTCCTGATGTTACAGGTCTTATTTTAGGTTTTATTTTATCAGTCCACTCTCCTGTTCTCTGTCTGTCCGTCGTTTCTCCTCCTCCTTCTCCTCTTCCTGTCTCTTCTCCGGCTCTTTCTCCAGCTCCTGCTGTTCTTTGGCGTCGGCCTCCTTCAGTTTCTCCTCCACGTCTTCGGGAATCTCCACCTCCATCAGGTTCTCCATCCCCTGCTCCGGCTCGTCACCTATCAGCACCTGGACGGACGCAAAAAGGAAAGTGTCGGGATCAGACTACAGTACATGACACGAGCATACAGGTGTCAGTTTATTAGAAACACCTGGCAAAACTCATCCTGTCCTGCAATAAATCCTCCATTTGTGATTATAATGTTCAGGTTTTACTGAAACGGTTTTAGAGACGTGTTGACTCAACTTTATAGTCACTTTAGTTTGTGGTTTCTGAATGGATTATTTTGACTTCTCACGTTAGAAAAAATATTACTAATAACATCAACGATGGCCAGTCAGAAAAGAAATTCAGCCTTCATCAGCTTTATTATTTACATCTGCGCTTTAACTGCTGGCATCCATCATCTCATCTCACTCCAAGACATTAAGCAAATTAACACATTTCCCAAAATATCAACTAGTCCTTTAATTGTGTTCGTAATATAATGAAAAACAAGGTTGTGGTTGTTTTCAGAAACGTGATTAAGAAGAACACCAAAACAACAAAACACACTTTGTCTGTTCTCACTTTGTATTTGACTGATTAGATGACTAGATTTATTATTTAGTTTTTATTTATTTATCTTGTTTTAAAATCAAGATGCAGATAAACAAACAAAATTTGAAATTTGTTTATAGTTACAACTCCAAAATATAATTTGATTTTTTCATGTTTAAGTCACTGTACTATTAAAATCAACCACCACAATAAAAATGCAAAGAGTAATATTTCAAGAGCTCATTAATTACTTGGTGGTTAGTATTAAAGTATATACCTGGACCAGTTTCTCGCAGGCTGCTGTAACATGGACGTCCTTCTCCCAGCGGTGAAACTCTCTCATGATTGGATAAACGTTTTTATCCTTTAGTGTCTGCCGGCCGGCTTTGGTCGCTGTCAGCTACACAAGAGATAAACAGTGAAGAGCTGAACATGAAAACATAAGTCTACATTACATATATATATGTGTCTTTGTTTGTTTGTACCAGTAAGAGTGTTTCCAGCAGCATCTTTCTGATGTCGGGGTCGTCTTCTCTCTTCTTGTCCTCTGGCAGGTACTGCAGGTCCACAGGGAGTCCTGAACCATCGCATCAACTTCTGTTAGAATCAGAATCAGCTTGTTTGAGCCGAGATGAACTAAAGACATTCACTCTAACCTTCATTTTCCTCGTCTGAAAGCTCCTCTGGACCAGCCAGCGGCAGCAGGAGGAAGGGCAGGATGTCCACAGCTTCACTCAGCAGCCACTCATGATGAGCTGGACAGAGGGAGGAGAGGAGAGGATCACATGACTGGATGAATGGTGCAGTTACTCTGATTTACTCTTTTTGTCTTTTTAGCTCTTGATTAAAAGTTTGGTTTCAGAGTCACGTCAGCTGGTTTCATCACAGGGGACAGACTCTGTAGAAGCTCCTTCCCCAGACGTAGTTACAGGTGGGACGAGGGACAGGTGCATTTATGCCTTTTCAGTATCAGGTATGAATGCACAGGTGTTGGGAGTAACCCGATGATGAAATGATAGGGTGCATACCACATGGGTGAATGCACTGAGCAGCTGGTCTCCGGTTCAACTCCTGGCTGGACAAATAAAGGCTTAAAATCAGTGTGTCTCACCGTAGTCGAAGCAGCAGTTGCGCAGAGTGCCTATGACTCCTCCCCTCCTCACTGTTGACGCCTGGAACTGAGTGAAGGGCAACAACCTCTGGATTACACACCTGCAACACACACACACTGATAGTTACAACAGTAGCAGGTGCAGGGCCAAAGGATGTTAATGTCTAAATTTCAGCTGAATTATCTGTGAATATCAGCGGAGGAATGATGGGTTGATCTTGTGGGTTTGTGATTCCACTTCAGTACTGACGACTCAGTCTCTCTCAGAGGATCGATAATAATTGGGCATAAGATATTGATGTATTAATATTGTAACATTACTCAGTTTAGTGCAGTGGCAGGCAGGTAGTCAGTGCTTATACTCAACCTTAGATGGGATATGGTATCAGTATCTGCAGATACCTGATATTAAAGGATGGGGGATGTGCAGTATATAGCTGTAGCCCATTGATGTGTGAGTCAAAGCTCTGCCCACTGTTGAAAAGTTACAAAACCGGGATGATGCAGTGTGATCAGTCACCTGTCCTTGTCCATCATGTAGTTTCTGGCCTCGGGCAGCTGTGTCAGGTTGGACAGCAGAGGACCCAGGTAGTGGAGCTTTGCATTCTTGTTGTAACCTTCAGTGCAGAAGATCTCCACCAGCTGAGCCAGACCGGCCTCCTCCTGCAGGACCTGAAACATTTTACTCTCTCATTATCCAGCCAGGAACAGGGCACGAGCACGAGCCTTTGTTCTGATGACCTGAGAGGTTTTGTGGATCAGCAGCTCACTAACATATGGTGGAATTAAGGCTTTCTCTCCTGTGGAGAACTTTGATCTACTATTTCTCTAACAGCTTAGCTTAAACAAGACCAGAGGAGACAAAGCAACAGATGATCACTTAAGCTGTTGGAAAGATAAGATGTGCAGAATTCAGCAATGTTTTAACACACACTTTAGTTTTTGCCTATTTTCTGCTCTTTTGATATCTAATAATTTATTATAATCACTCCTGTAGGTGGTGGAGGAGGTTAGTGTGTTTACTCTTGTCTGTGCAGAAAACTAATCAGCCATCTCAGAAGGCTATGGACGGTATGACTGGGCAATTGGATTTGACTCATAGAGGAGTTTATTATTACTGTTGAATGTTAATTGAGCACTGTCTCTCCTTGTTTTGATTCTCCTCTGTGTCTGGACTGAACAGTTTTTACTGTAGCAGGACATTGTTGTACATCAGAGGATATTCTGTATCATGTGTGGTAATCATGAGATTAATCTAATCTTTGAAGGTCTGTATGTACTTTGAATGGCAGCTGAGGCTCAGGAGACAGAGCAGAGCAGTGCACAGTGGAGCTATGGGTTCATCTTTTGTTATGCACCTCACAGTTTTTGTGATTCAGTACCTGCAGAAGTAGTTTGTGTTTTCATGTGGGAACCAGCCAACGCCCTCTCATGCCACCCCGCCAAACCCCTCCCTCTCACCACTGAGACCCACCTTGAACACAGTCTTGCAGGTCTTCTCATGGCGGGTCAGGTTGGACAGGATGGTGCAGATCTGATCAGAGAACAGGTACTCTGGATCCAGAAGGTTCTTTAACAACACTGGAAGAACTTTAACATCTGCCACCAAAACCTGAGTGAGACACAACCAAGAACACACACCTGTGACTTGTCTGAATCCACAACATCTCTGAGGGCTGGTGAGTTGTTACTTATCAATAATTTATCACCAAGAGTTCTTTTAAACCTCACCTGGTGCAGAGTCTCATCAGCAGACAGGTTGATGAGGATGTGGTAACAGTTCTTGACTATGGCAACAGAGGGGTCAGAGGTCAACGCAAACAGGGCAACAATTAAGTCAGGTTTAGTGCGGAGGAAGCGGCAGCCATCCCTAAACACAAACAAACAAACACACACACACACACACACACACACACACACACACACACACACATACACACACACACACAAAACAGAGGGAGTGAGGTACTGTTTCTACAAACGCTAACATTAGAGATTAACTACAGTGGTTTATTGTTTATTTTGACCTCAAACGACTACTTTTCTCTATATTCACAGAAAATACACGTAGTAAACAAAAGTTTACACTTGCAATTAAAGTACCGCAGAGCCATACACACTGTACACAACACCTTTAAACAAGTGCTTTAAATGTTGACAGGTAAAACAGACAACAATTATAGCATCTATACTGCAGAGACACACAAAAAAAACTTTTTTCAACAATTATAACTTCTTCTATTAAAAAATATTCTATATAATGCAGCTGTGTTCTACTATACTGTCATTCATTATTTGTTTATACAGCAGCCTCCACATAAGACTGTCTCACTTATAAGAGTTATAGTTGTTAACAGTTGATCTGCTACATTACAGTCTGTTAAAAATCATATATTAAACTTTTATATATGTTTACAAATGCTAATTAAGACTTAAGGTGAAATGTTACCAGAATATTATACATTATTAGTGATGCATTTTCATTAATACATTTGGAAACACAATGCCACTGATAGCTAACGTTATTACCGGCACCATCATCATCATCCTACCTGTGTCCAGACAGTCCCAGGATGCACTCAGTGGCCTGACCTTTGACATCAGGACGTGTGGCGGGGGTCAGGAAGGAGAGCAGCTCAGCAGTCTCAGAGTCACTCAGCATCTTCTAACTGTGTCTGATAAACAACAACAACAACCATCAGGTCACACAACAGTGTAATACACTACTGAAATACCAGCCTCATGACCTGATCTGTAATCAGTAAAACCAAAGTCAGCATTAAATGGCCTCTTCTTCACTGTGGATATTCTTATTGTACTTTTTCTGGACAAACCTAAATCTGAAAAGTTACTCCAGCTGTAAGATAAATGCAGTAGGAATAGGAGTGAAAATTAGCATCAAATGGAAATACTCAAGAAGAGAAACAAGTGCCTCAATGCTGTACTAAAGTACAGTGCTGGAGTAAATGTAATTAGTTACTTATAACCAATGTTTGCAGGCCATCAGATTTTCTGACTCTGACAGAATACTATGTTTACTGAGACTCCATCCTAGCTGTCAAACTACATTTTCAGAGTCAGTTTGCTGAGTACAATGTTAGATACAGCAGCTACAGCTAAAGTAAACATGTACATACACAACATGTTTTACCTACTTTCCAGCCAAAACTTCTTTTTCTGTCAGTTTAACAAAACCGTGAGCTAAACTCAGTTCGTGCTGAATGACTTACTGTTGTCTGCTTTTACCGTGTGGTAAATAAATATCTTACCTTTCACTGTCTACAGGACGTGTCCAGTTTTCATTTCGCTGTTAAACTTCTTTTATATTCCTTTACTAACATTTGACATCAGTGCACATGTGGACACAACAGACTTAAGGCTCAAATTCCGGGTTCACTTCTTCTTCTTCTTCTTCTTCTTCTTCTTCTTCGGTCTGGCTGAGTGTTACCGCCCTCTAGTGGTGTCTACATGATTCCGCCCGGTATGTACTGTGTGCGAGCCTCTACATGTGTCGAGTATTTCAAGTATTTGGTGTGGAGTAGGATTAAAAAAAAAGATTAATAAGTCCCTGAAAAATGCTTTTATTACCTGATTTTTTGGAGTCCATCCAGTCTGTCCACACTAACTCCTGTTTATCCTCCACGTGCTCATCGCCTTCCAGACTCTGTAAAAGCAAGGGGCAAACTCACCTTTAAAGCAACAGTATGTAATTATCTGACCTTATAATAACAGACTCATAATCAGTTGATGATACACTGACTTGTAATAGGGAAAATGGAGCCTCTGCCATTTCCACTCCGTGCCCTAAACACCTGTTATTACACAATGTAACTTTGGTGCGCAGGTACGATCTCCCTCTAACTGAGAGAGTCAGCAGTTTGAACTGCTAGAATCAGGCCCAGCAAGTTCAAGAGCAATGCTGAACTGTAGATCAGCTAAAAAGACTTGAGAAATCATTAAAAACCAGCACTTATCTCTGATATCCAGCCAGGAAACTTTGAAAATATCAAGAATTATGAACAGAGTTTGGTGTATTTATTACAGCAGCAGCAGCACTTTCTGCTCCAGAAGCCAGGGGTCATGGCTAATATACACTGTTTGGCTGTATTACAGTTCAGGGAGTGCGAATTCTCAGTTGTAGCACCGATCCACAAATTGATAGTTATTTTTTCTGTGCATGAAAACTGTTTTATTGCTCTGAAGAATGAATTACCACTCATGGCTGCAGAGGGCACCATTGCTCCGCAAAGTTATATTTTGTTACTTTAACTTGAAATGTACAACACATAGAAATTGAGACAACAGGACAGATTCCACTTCATATGTTAGATATATTTAACCTTCCAAACTACTTTATTGATATATTGAAAAAAAAAAACACATACAAAACATTCACATAGTTAAGTCCCATCAGCAACTGCTCCCACTCTCCAAATGTTGCATTGACATGCTGATATTGCATATAAACGTTCACGAATGTTGCCTGTGTGACAGTTCAGTGTTCACGTACTTCAGACAACATTGGGCACTTTCTCTCACACAACCATCAATGATTCAAACGCTGCTGATTGTTTTCTTATTACATCTTTAAAAAAGGTCAACTCACCAAAGTTCAATGCAGCATTTTAACATTTCAGACACATGGGAAACAGAACAATAATATAGCTGTGGAAAAGACCTGAGCCCAGTGTTGATTGTGTTTTCAGTCTTCAGATGTGCATTTCAGAGGAGTGTTCCCACATGCAGATCTGAGGCTGCTGGGTAAAAACACCACCCCCAGGGCTCTTCCAGAACGATAAAGGTCAGGCACAGTGGAGGATGTAGACTGAGCAATGCTGCTGATCTCTTATTTCCGACATTGAAATATTTTATTTTTCACCACACACACTATTCTTGTCACACAGATTTCAATATTACTTCAATACCATTGCAAAAAAAGAGACTAAAACTCAGCATCTTAATTCAGAAAACAGGTCATCAAATGTGTGTAGACTGGAGAGATTGAAGAAAAGATAGAGACTCAGTCTGGTTTGTAAACAGATAAAAAAAATATTCAACAGCATCAAGAAGTTCACCACTTGCTGAAGTGGATCCCAGTCCATGTGATCTGCCTGGAGCCAGATCTTCAGTTCCAGACATAACAAACCCCACTCCAGGTCAGGGCAAGGATTGTATGGAGCATTTCGGTAACTCAGCGTTTCTTGCTGGTGATTCTGGGTTGCCATGGTATCGTCGTACTACTGAACTTTTAGGTACTGGATGTAGTATTTGCAACAAAAGTCTAGAGCTCGGTATGGTGTTACGTTCAAGACCGAGAAAGGCATCAGAAAGGCACTGTGGAGTCTGATTGGCAGACAGGGATCAGCTGGCAGCCTCCCTCTGTTGGCTCAGGGCGGGACAAGTCCATCATCAATCATCATCGTTATTATCATCATCATCATCTTCTTCACCATCCTCCTCCTCCTCTTCTTCCTCCTCCTCTTCACTCAGCCTTGTCTTTCCTCTTAGATGTGAACGGGACTTTATTGGCTACCGTTGAACCCACTGTGGAGACGCCACCGGCCACGGCAGACACCCCACCCTTCACCAGCCCCACACCCATCGAAGGCACCGTGGTCACGGCTGACTTGGTGATCTCCAGGCTCTTGCCACCCACCCAGGCCACCCCGCCCACCGCGGCACCAACAACGCCCTTGGTGACGTTGAAGAGGCCGCCAGTCACCCGCCACATCATGCCGGGGGGAGCCGCCACATGGTCCTTACCAGAATCTGTGAACAAAACAAAGACACACATGAGTGTGTCCCTATCGTACATACACCTGTAGCTAATTTATTGATCGATTTATCTGTCTATGTTTTCCAGATCCCAAAATTATGTAACACCAACAGCTCAAGCATATTCAGCAAAATTCACATTTTAGAGGAGAGTTTTCTTCCTGTATAATCCTTATGGACCCTACTCAGAGGTTCATGTGGTGTTCTATAATTTTCTTAATGATAACAAAAATCATGCAAAGACCCAGTTCTGTCTTTCAATACACTGACTCTGTAATTTTCTGAAACAGCAGGTCAGTGTAGTTTTTAGCAGATCTAGATACTGTACATCTGTTGGGGACTTTTAAGCTGCATATTAATACACATTGTTTGCTCCAGTGACTATTTACTAGGGCCACCCCCCTGTAAAAAAATGACAAATCACCTACTGTCTACATCTAATGAGGTCTCCCCCAGCTCCACTGCTGAGGTTGTTAAATTCAGGTGGGAATTGTGTTGAGTTAAACAAGAATAAAAGTCTGTGCTGTGAGTATTTAGACACAGCAGTGCTTTCAGCTACATGCTAACACCAGCATGCTAACATGCTCACAATGTCAATGTGAACATGCTATTTTTAATCAGGTATAATGTTCATCGTGGTCATATCATCTTAGCATGCTAATGTTTACTTAGCACTAAACACAAAGAACAGCTGAGGCTGATGGGAATATCATTAGTTTTCAGGATCTATCATCTGAATGTTAATCCAGTAGATGTTGGAATATTTCACTGGATAAGTGAAAATGTTTATGTGGTGGAGAAAAAGTCTGTTGTTGTGTTTTGTGGGTGCATTAAGTTCTTTCACAGAACCAGGAGTGTATCTTTAAAGCTGGAAACTCTACAGTTCACCTGGTGACCAGTGCTGTTGACTGAGAGAGCGGCACCAGCGACTAAACTGGTGCAAAGTGTCTCAGCGTTGGGACACAAATAGCAGGTTGGAGCTGCAGCCGCTGTTACACAAACAAACATATTCCCCTGACAAACTGACGGTTTCTGAAATAGCAGTGGGCAACATGTGAGCACAGATTGCACCATATTCCCTGCTGATGTCGCAGCGTTTAGTCGCGGCCCTGGAGGAATGAGGAGGGACTCAATACTTACCCTCCGTAGACTGGCTTAGGGTGGGTTCAGCTTCGTCCAAGGCCACGCTGGTCCCAGGCTGAGGCTCCATGTTAACACTGTTCACATTCTGGGAAAACACGGGAAACACCCAGGCTTTCTTTATTCTGGATAAACCAGCTTCACTGTACTTCTCTACCTCTAATTCTTACCCGACCAGGTAGCAAATCAAAAACTGTCATGTAGTGAAATCTGTATATTTCATTTACTTGGACAACTTTTAAATAAGCATCATTCTGTCAGCGAAGCTGAAACTCAGTTGTATCTGCACTTGCACCAATTAATTTAAAACCCAGCCCTAATTACATCATGATGACATTTATTGGAAGTCACTTTATTCAGATTTACTGAAGAAATATCCCATTGATGTAGGGGTGTAATGATTCTGAAACCAAGGCTGAAATCATGACACAAACGTCCACCATCGTATCATGATGCAGGAAAATGGAGCCACGAGTGTGCAAAACCCCTTTAATCATGTCCTGCATGTAAAACTCTGACTGGTGGCCTCTCTCACTGTTTGTACTCACACAACAAGCTTGTGAGACTTCTGGCACACAAGGGTTAAATAAAACTGTGGGTAACGATTTTAGATTGAATCCACTTCCCTCACTGTCAAATTCAGATTTTGTGCGTGATAAAGGGGAAAACCTTTTCACCCTGTCATTCTGTGCCAGAAAATGAGTTCGTTTTAAACTGAATTACAGTTTTCTGCCTCGCCTGCTGAGCTTTGAGCTAGACCTGAGTATATAATTATCTGGCAGACTTGTTACACTCTAAAGATGATGTGTACTTCAAAATGTGTGACCTCTTATTTATCTGTCTAAACCTTTCTGAGGCAATTTATTGTACATACATTCTCTATTAAAATAACATTTAATCTGAGTTCCTCACTTTTATTTTCTTTTTTTAAATCACTGAAAAGTGATCGTATTTTGCTCATATGTTATGTTATATGTTTTGCTTGATAAAATATATAAAGTATAGGACAGGCTTAACATGTGGCTGCAGCACTGAAGAAGCAGGAGGCCTGATGGACTGGTGGTCGTGCTGTGGGTCACTGAATTTAATCTTTTTTAACCCTTCAAATTAAGGAGATGGCTCTCTCTGATCACGACTCTTTGTTTGTGAAATGTCACGTAGATGCATCAGATTATTAAAATTTTTCACACACTTACCACGAAAATATTGATGTTATTTCCTTTTGCATGAATTATCTTGCAAACCAACGTCACCTCACCCCCCCATTTTTTATCTAGTGATCCACAGAACGGGCCCCGATCCTGAGGTTAGGAGCTGCTGCGGCAGGTTATCCAGTGTTTTTGATAAATGCTGTCACTGTTGGACCTGACAGCCAAATTTAGTGTAAAAATGTTGTTTTTTACATCAACTGTTGGCAGAGTTCTGGGAACATTTGCAGGAAGCTGTGACGCCTCCCTTTAAAGCTACTGGACAAAAAAAACAACCATTTTTTTCCAAGGGAAGTGAAGAGGCCACATCTCTTAAAGGGGATACTACTGATATAATAACCTATTTTTATATATTTAAATTACACATCATCACTCATATAAGCAACTGCTACAAAACTGCAGTTACGCAACTTGCATGCTGTTAAAACCCCATCCCTCACACGCGTTTTGTGGACCACATTTACACATCAATAAATAAAAAGATGCTCATGTGTGCTTACCTTCACCATTGTTCCCCGTGTTTCTCCCACAAACACACCTGGCAGAGAAACTTGAGCCTGGAGCAGCTTCTGTTTCAGCCTCCGAGCCAAACTCTGCTTTAATTTTACTGAATTTTCTTTCTCGGTGAAAAAGCTGCAGCTCGGCCTCTCTTCTTCTTCTTCTCCTTCTGTTTTCTCGTCTTTTTATCGCATCAACCTGCAGCTTTTCTAACTTCTCCTCACTCACAGCTACAGGCAGAGCTACGCAGGTCTCTTTTTCAGCCTGCTGGTTCTGCCGACGTGGCGCCTTCAACACACACATACACACGTACATACATACACACTTACTAGTAAGACTACACACTGCAACGCACCGCACTTCCGCTTAGAACCTTCAGAATAAAACACTCACAGGTGATGAAGTCGACCACGTCAGGTTTTTGGAAGGAGGAATTCAATGTACTGGACGAGAAATCAGGAGTAAATAAGAATAAAGTTACTAGAAAACAGGAAGTTTGTCTTTCTGGTTTGTACTTAATAGCTGTACTAGCTTAGATTTGGACCACAGAGGAAACCACAGATTATTTACCACCAATGACTGGAAAAAATATTTTCAGAATCCTCAAACACTCTCCTAAATATATAGATTTTTAAAAATATGTCCACTGCACAATAAAAAATATTTTAACCTGTGTCCAAGTTACAACTCTTACCTATCCAGGTCAGACTTTACACAGTTGGCTTGCCTTGGTTCACATGTAGCTCCAGCACACTAATATTACCTCCTTATCCTGTTAACTCTCAACTATTAAATCAAGACTAGGAGTATATTTAACAGAATTAATCTCTACCTGTTCTGTCTGCTGGGCCTACAGTCGTGCATAAGTAATCAACAACACTTCATCAAATAATAATGGTGCAAGTTTGATCAAATCCAGGAAAATTCGTCTCATGATATCTTCAAGACATTTAATTCTTCATTGTTTCTTCCACAGCTTAAGAATTAATTAAAATGGAAATATTAGGTTTACAGACAAAGTGACCTGTCTTCCTTAATTAATTTCATTAATATGAATTCATTTATTTGTTAGTTTTTGTTACCATTTTTAGCTGACAAGGTCACTCTGTGGAGCATCAAGACACTACAACAAACTATTACAGCAACAACATCATTATTGTTTTTTGTTTGTTTGTTTAAAACACTTGTTTTTATAATCAGGGAATAAATACATGCAATCATTATTCATCTATTTAATGGCTGATGTTGGATTCCATCATAAATAATGCAAAAGTGAGTCTTATCATCATTTTTGCTAACACAGCTGAGTTAGATTTATCTTGCGCCTTTATTGTGAAAACAGGAAGTCGTCTGAGGGCGGTTGCTTTAGCTCCAGCTCCGGATCCATCCCCGGATCCTGCATCATCATCAGTAACAACCACCAGTTGTTCTAGTGTGAGGGACTGTGCGTCCTGTTTCTGTGGATGTTTCTGATATGTAGACTTAAAGGGAAACTCACATATAACTGATACTGACACGTATGGTTATTACACACAGGCCTGCATTTACAGACTGAAGCTGTAAAGTTAAAGATAGTGGAGAGGTATGAGTCAAGGGTCAAGTGCTGCGTGGTGATGTTGGCAGCAACTGTCATTCACTCATAATAGAGCAGAGTAGACTAAAACTTTATTAATCTGTCACCAGTGGACACACAAACATCATGGCTGGATTAACCTGTTAGGGGAGTCCCCCTCCTACTCTACTGTTCTAATAATATTTATAGTAATAATAATGATACAGACAGACATCTGTGACCTACACATGCAAGTAAAAACTAATTTCCATTTGTAGCGCCTGGGCAGAGTTCAGGATCTTACGGCTTGATTTTGAAACAGAATGACTTCACATACATACTGTACTTAAGTCAAGTTAGTTCTCTGACAAATATACAATTAATCACATTACCATAACATATCTGGTGAGCAGTTAGCTAAGGAATTCATCAAAAGAAGATTTATCACAGAGCTCTAATACTGGTTTGTGAATCTGTACTTAATGGGTTATGTTTAAAATTTACAGCTGTTTCTAATTAGCAGTAATCAGGTAATCTTTTAAGGATATTTAATATCTCAATATAATTAATTTTAATGTGCATTCTGTGACCCAAACAGATAGATAGATAGATAGATAGATAGATAGATAGATAGATAGATAGATAGATAGATAGATAGATAGATAGATTGTTATTAATTCCAAGGACAAATCTCATAATGTTTTATTTTATCACAGGTATTACCTATTCCAAACAAGAAAGTGTGATTTTGGTTCAGGCATATCCTACGTCACATTGTTTGGGGTCCTCAGTAGAGGCTCGGCGCCAGTCTCCCGGCAGTCGCAGCTACGAGTGAAAATTAGTGAAATATTAATTAAAATCAAGCTTTTAGGGAACTTTGGACTCTTCGTCTTTCAGCGATGAATCTAGAACTGCTCGGTAACTAAGAAAAAACCCTTTCTTTGTTTTTCCCATTGTTCATATGTCGTTATGTGCTTGTTATGGTTAGCATTGTATGTTAGCCTAGCATGTTAATAGCAGCCGATACGAGTTAAAATAAAATCGCAATAATTATTAGAGCCACACTGTTAATTTTCTGTTTATCTTTTTACTCTAAATGGGCTCCTAACGCGTTGGCCGAGCCTGGAAAATACACATCATCATTTGATTTTGAATGGAAGCAGACAAAGTGGCAGTTAGCTAACGTTAGCCTCGATACATTGTCTCTTACTGTCGTACTGTAATAATGTTAATGTTTCTTTAATGTGGGACTTTATTATACTTTTCATCGGTAATTTCCTGCTTCTTTTTTCTCTTAATATTAGTAAGACCACGGAAGATAAAACAATACACAGCTGGTCCATATGACAGGGGGTAACGATACTAATGAAGACCCAGTTATATATTTACGCTACAGTTACTATGAATGAAATGAAATTGCAGTTATTATGATTTTACGAAAAAGTGTGGTGTGGTTTTGGGGGTTTGAGTTAGACCTGATGTAGTGTGCATGGAGGAAAACAATGTTTTTAAAAGTCTTTAGAGCCTCAGTGTTAATCTGGTGCGGTTTTTGTTTTTTGAGCTAGATGTCGTCTGGATGGAAATAAGTAGTGAAATCACCATTTTTTTCTGTGTTCACAACCTGAATCTAGGTTTTAAACAGTCTTAAGTCTTTTTTTCTCGCAACCTTTTCAGAATTTGAAACGATTAGAAAATGAACAATTAGCTGAGAAATTATAACTTATAATTTTTTCTCCTTAACTGTCAAATCTGGAGCAAACTTCAGACTTGTAAAAAAACTTGGAGTTTATTAGAGTTTGTTGAGGAGGAAATCTCATCTCATTCATGCTCTCCTGATACTGAGAGTACTGATCTAATATAAGTGCTCTTTTATTTGATGAAACATCTGTATAACTGTTTAGGTTTAAAGTTTTTGTTTTGATTCTGTTTTACTTTTCAAGTTTTTATCTTGTTGGTGATTTTTTTAACTTAAATATTAGACAAACTTTTTTCTCTTGTAAATGTCAAATTTTAATCTTGGATAGAATTGAAATTCTTTCTTAATAATCAATGACTCAAACATCAGAATATAAAGGTTTTCTCTCATACATATCCTGCGTTAATATTAAATAGTTTCCTGCTTCCTTGTGGTGATTATTTTTTTTCTTTTTCCAAATCTGAAAAGAGTCTAAGGATAAAGTATGCATGATCTTCTTCCAAGGCCAGAAAATGCTGCTCTTTCACACAGTGTGTCAATCCCATGCTTATGAGAATGAAAGAAGTGGAAGGTTGTGTTGCGTCTATGAGCCAGCTGTCACTTTAGTGCACGCTTCATGCATGAATGTTGTGTGAAAGTGTCTCTCATCATTGTCTCTTTGTTATTCCTCTCCTAGAATCGTTTGGGCAGAACTATCCAGAGGTAAGCCACCAGCTCTTCATGAGCCTTATAGAAAGTCCTGATTAGTGAGTGAAAATCATCCCAACACATATACAGTAGAGGTTGATATTTTATTCTAGGCCACAGTCATGTGTAACAGCTACTCCTGGACTGCAAACTGTGGCTGTAGTTTCATTGTGGTTGTGTGTGTGTCTTGTTAGGAGGCAGATGGCACTCTGGATTGTATCAGCATGGCCCTCACCTGCACCTTCAACCGCTGGGGCACCCTGCTGGCTGTGGGCTGCAACGACGGCCGCATTGTCATCTGGGACTTTCTCACAAGGGGCATCGCCAAAATCATCAGTGCACACATCCACCCAGTCTGCTCTTTATGGTGAGAAAACAGACATATCCATCTTTTACCTGCCTCGCCTGCTCTGTCCACAGAGACCATAAGTAATGTTTTAATAATAAATTACAAATTATATTTGTGTGTGTGTTTGCGTACTTGTAGCTGGAGTCGAGATGGTCACAAGCTGGTGAGTGCCTCCACAGACAACATTGTCTCGCAGTGGGACGTCCTGACTGGAGACTGTGATCAGAGATTTCGTTTCCCCTCGCCGATCCTGAAACTGCAGTACCACCCCAGAGACATGTGAGTGACCGGGCAGCATCTGTCTGTACATGTTAGATGGAGGTGGAGGTTTTGATCAGACTCACCATGAACAGCAGTGACATCCAACCAGTTTTACACTGTTTTATACAAACATGTCTGTGTTTTAGGGACAAGGTGCTGGTGTGTCCCATGAAGTCAGCCCCAGTCCTGCTGACTCTGTCAGACTCCAAACATGTCGTCCTGCCTGTGGACGACGACTCAGACCTGAATGTGGTGGCAGCCTTCGACAGACGGGGCGAGTACATCTACACTGGCAACGCCAAAGGAAAGGTCAGCCTCTCTGTCAAACTGTACATGGACTGCACCGCTTTTCACTTGAACTGTGCCACTTTTGATCAGAGAAAATAACATTTGTAGATTTCCCTTGATCCATTTCCCTGTTTCATGAATGACATCCAGTGTTTTGCTGTTTCTCTTCATCGTCGTGTCTCCCTTGCTCCGGTGTTGCAGATCTTGGTGTTGAATACAAACACTCAAGAGCTCGTGGCGTCCTTCAGAGTGACCACTGGCACCAGCAACACCACTGCCATCAAATCCATCGAATTTGCACGCAAGGGCAGGTGAGAGCAAACAGGAGATCTTTCTGTATCTAAGCAGATTTTTTTCTTGTGCTTTCTTTTCTTCTCTCTCTAATTTTTGCCTGTCCTTTGTCCTTTTGTTTTGTTTCCTGTGCAGTTGCTTCCTCATAAACACAGCAGACCGGATCATCAGAGTGTATGACGGCAGGGAGATACTCACCTGTGGGCGAGACGGTGAACCTGAGCCCATGCAGAAATTACAGGACCTGGTCAACAGGTACATCACCACAGGATGCTGTTTCATTACAGCAGAGGATATGTGTTGTTCTTCTAGTGTTTGTGTTAAACCCGCTGAAGACAAGTTGAGGTTTTGTAGCACTGCTTCTGTCTCTTCCTCTGACCTGTTTGTTTGTGCCCTTCATCCTTGTTTTCCGTGTTCAGAACTCCATGGAAGCGCTGCTGTTTCTCTGGGGATGGCGAGTACATCGTGGCCGGTTCAGCCAGGCAGCACGCCCTCTACATCTGGGAGAAGAGCATCGGCAACCTGGTGAAGATCCTGCATGGAACCAGAGGAGAGCTGCTGCTGGATGTTGCTGTAAGGATGTCATTCTGGCTCAGCAGACACTTATGTTGATGTATTTAAGTTATATTGAGACACTGTGTTGATTACTGTCAGAAAATTTACCCATCTACCCTTTGACCTCTGTTCAGTGGCATCCTGTTCGTCCGATAATCGCCTCCATCTCCAGTGGAGTGGTGTCAATCTGGGCTCAGAACCAAGTGGTAAGTAGGCAGTAACAAGGCTGGATGTCCATGAATGAACAGCGTCACAGATTGATTATTTCACTGGCAGTTCTTTCATGTTTATGATGCTGTTACTGAAGCTGTGAGTTGATGTAACATGATATTATGGTGTCACTAACATGTGAATCTTTGTTTGTCTTCAGGAAAACTGGAGTGCCTTTGCTCCAGACTTCAAAGAACTGGATGAGAACGTGGAGTACGAGGAGCGAGAGTCTGAGTTTGACATCGAGGACGAAGACAAGAGTGAACCTGAGCAGACAGGTAACATACACACACACACACACACATACTCACAGGGTGGAGTTTGGGGGTTATAATGTAGAAACACTTCCTGCACACACAGTGTTTTTTCTTTTTTTACACCAAGCTGAGATTTAAATTGAGACAAAATGCAAGAAAAGAGAGGAACCAAAACACTAACACTTCCAAGTAAAGTTCTTAGTTTATAGCACGGCTGCTAACTGAGAGTTACAGGAATTAAAAGAGATATAAGGAGTGTTTGCTTGTATGTGGGACAGTTTTCCGGTTCAACTCGACCTCATGAGACAACTGAATGCATGGGATGGTTCACATGGTTTCACTGGTTCTCTCTCGGTGCAGGTGCAGACGCTGCAGAGGATGAAGAGGTGGACGTCACCACCGTTGACCCCATAGTTGCTTTTTGCAGCAGGTGAGAAAGATGAGCCTGATCACATCCTGAATCATCAGAACCTTTTAGTCTCATCTGTCTTAGCTGAAAATGAGCCTGGTGCATTCTACAAATGCTGTAATAAAATGAAATCCACAGCAGCAGCTCCACACTCACAAGCTTTCCAAAGCTTTCAGTCACATCTTAAATAGTATGCTCTCTGAAAGCTCCATCTCCTAACTAAGAGGAAAGTATGTGGACCGAAAAACAATCATCAAAAAGTCAGAAAAGAAAGGACACAACAGAACAAGCTCAGTTTTGACTGATAATTCAACCATGTCATCCATGCTTTTTTATACAGAAGTTGCCTCTCTTAAAAGATTTATATAATCAATTTATATAATCAAAAGGGCTCAGTTGTTTCTGTCTTTTATCCCTAATGATCAGTCACTCATGAGTGTCCTCGTGACATGAGGTGATGTGTGGAGCAAAACTTTCTGCAGTTCAGTGTTGACAAAATTGAGATGATAAACATAACTCTTATTGTCAAAACACTTCAACATTCCTTGGGTTTCTTCTTCACCATGTAACACCGGTTTGAAAGAATTTCAAGAGCGGCAGCGACACAACTAGTTCAGTCATGCTTCTAGCTCAGAAATATTGTGACAATTAGATCCATCCTTCCCCTCAGGATGGTGAGAAAGTCAACCACGCCTTCTTAACTCCCTTCCTCTAGGAAGGTATTACATGGCAAAGGCTCACAACTCCGTTAATCAGAACATTTTATTTTAAATCTACAGCCTGAATTAATTGTTCAGCTACTGAGACTCTTGTGTGTGTTTATGTCCTGTAGTGATGAGGAGCTGGAGGACTATAAGGCCCTGCTGTACCTGCCCATCGCCCCTGAAGTTGAGGATCCAGAGGAGAACCCATTCGGTCCCCCGCCGGACGCCTCGGTCCAGGCTTCCGGCCCAGAGGATGCATTGGCTGGCGGTGACAAGAAACAGCGGCAGCCTTCATCTGAGGGAGGCCCAGCCAAAAAGAAAGCCCGCACTACCACCATCGAACTGCAGGGGGTGCCCAGTGATGGTGAGAGAGATGAAATGGGAGGGTTTCCTGTTGATGCAATAGCAACACTTGCTCCATGGTTACCTGTTGTCTTGTTGAATTCATTGCAGTGTACCTTTCCACAGCAAACAAACAGACCAAGTAATTAAAATCAGTAAAAACGGTAGAGTAGAGGTAATTGAATACCAGTGTAGCTAACATTAGCCTCCGTTTATTTTGACAAAGCTGACCCTTGGTCTGTCCTCTCTCCCCTCAGAGGTGCACCCCCTACTGGGTGTGAAGGGGGATGGCAAGTCCAAGAAGAAGACAGCAGGTCGGCCCAAAGGCTCCAAAGGTAAAGACAAAGACTTCCCCTTCAGGCCCAAGCCTTACAGGGGCGAACGGCCCTCCTTCCCTGTGGAAGCCTTGGGCAGCTCTGGCCCGGGAGTTGGAGGAGGAGGAGGAGGAGGAGGGATGAAGGGCAGGGCAGAGGGGGGCCTGGCCACAGGTAAGCATGCCATCCGCCCCTGCTGCTGCTGCTGCTGCTGAGTCTGGGAGCTCTGCTAGTCCTGCTGCCCCGCTAGTCTGACTGACACCCCACCAGCCCAGCCTGTCTCCTAAGCACCCCCCCCCAACCCCCCACCCCACCTTACCCCTATCCCTGTATTGCTTCCACCCAACACCGACGCCCCCCAACCCACACAGCTTCACTGACAGACCCCAACTTGTTGTAAAGCCACAGTCTGGAGATCAGGACATAGAATAAGGAGTGTGTCCAGTGTTTCACCAAGAGGTTATAAGTGGACAGTTACTGAAGTACTGTAACTACTTCAACTTTACTGTAACTTTGTGGGTGAAAGGTTACTGTGTGGTTGCTGCATATCCTTCATTTTTAAATGAGGAAATACTACTACTACTACTGAAATACTCCACTTCTTTTTAAATCCCTTTTCACCTTGGACAGCGTTAAAATATTATCAGTATATTTTAGGGATGTGCACTATCACAATAAATATCAAATCATCATTTCTTTCGAAAATAATTTTATGGCAGATTTTTTTCTTAGAGTGAAAGTTGAAGAAATCAGATGGCTAATTGTAGTTTTAAACTTTTCTTTACAGTCAGAATGTGACAAACATTTCACAAGTCTGAGGTAGAAAAATTATAAAATCCAGTTAAACTAATGTAAAATCTAAGTTGTTGAATGCGTACCTCTGTTCCTGTGACGTGATTGGTGGTTTGCACAGTGTTTAAACATGGAAATTAATTATATCGAACATTTATCGACCATTTGCTGTATTTTTATCAAGCAAAATTATACCATCAGTTTATAGTTCAGCAACAAAATGCAGTGAAAAATCTGTAAACAGAAACTCACCAAATGTATATTAATCTGAACAGTCCCCAGCAAATTAACTCTTCCCTCCTGTTTTAGTAACATGATAGTAGTAACACAATGACCAGTTGTTGTAGGAAATTACAGCCATTTTGTTAGAGATGAAACTATAGGTAAGTTTTTTATGCTGACAGGGACAGAGTGGAGAAGTCAGTCCTCACAGTAAGAGGTAGTTTCACAGTGGCTGAATTTTCAGTGACTCCTCTCGTACCTCCATAGTTTCATCTCTGTCAGACTGTGGCTCTATGACTGTGTAACCTCTGCTAACCTCAGCCTCACTCTGACTAATTTGCTGCCATTCAAACTTTGGTGAAGTTGGACTGTGGTTGGCAAACGGGTGTTGTGTTGACGTGGCTAACGGTGGGATGGTGCAGCTTGTTTTCCCTGCAGGCTAGTTGGCTAGTCTACATCTACTTCCTGCTTGGCCTTTGACCCCCTCCTGCTCCCACTCCCACCTCGCTCCTTGGGCTTGCCATGTGACATAAACGTTTGTCTGCAGCAGCGCTGCTCAGGTCCTGTCTCCTCTGTTTCTGTGTGCGTCAGAGAGATGTGGGGTGACGGTGTATGTCGATGCAGTTGGCATTAATGTCTGAACTCATCCTGCTCTGAGCTTCTAATAAAAGTTCTGTTACCTAACAGCTACATGACCCTGCAGGTGTGCAGCTTAGAATTAATAGACCATTATGAACAGAGCTACATTATTAGAAATGTAAAATGTGTATCAACTGCATGCTGGTTTTCCTCAGCAGTGCACTGCAGGTGAGATGTTTAGTTTGTCTGGTCTGTCACTACTTATTTTATTAATGAAGATGCATCTGAAGACAGGGAGAAGAACAAGAAAAGAACAAAGATTGCAGAGTCTATAGGGACAGGTTTCTGTTTTGGCCTCTTTACCCTCTGTGCTGCTCTGTCACTTTTACATTTCTGTTCATGTACAGATTAAACAAACAAATACATCTTTATTTGTGAGTCTTAGCTGCGTTGACAGATATGTTTTTGAAGTTTGGACAGAGCCAGGCTGTTTCCCCCGTCTCCCAGTCTTAATGCTAAGCTAAGCTAACCACATCCTCATTCCAGCACAGAGGTGACTGATACTTATTTCCCAAAACGTTGAACCATTGATTTAATGTAATATTTTTCCTCAAGCCCCATTCCAATGACAAATTATTAATATATTTTACTATTATCTGGTGTTATTGCTCATGTTTGTCATTATTTAAGATTTGATCATGACTTGATTTCTGCTACGTATTTGAGGATTTACAGTAGTTTAATCTAAAGAGAATAATGTGTCAGATTGTTCATGATGATCTTGACAGTGTTTGTGTTTTTCTGCAGGGAGTCTGGTCTCACAGACGTACAAACAGCACGACATTGGAGGGATGGACTGATCACTGCCGTGTACACCAGTGGCAGAGCAATAAATAGGCTCAAAACAAAGAGACACAAATCCAGATGTCATGTACAGACTGTGTGTGAGCAGCCTGTTGTACAGGACTTGTTTCCTCTCCTGACCAGAGCACAGCATCACAGGGAAAACTCCCCTCAGCCTGGGTCACACACAGGAGCTGACAAAGAGAGTGTGAAGCATCCGAGTCGTCACAGTAGATATCACATGTCCTCTGTCTCTGTAGGATTTGTCATGTATAGATCGCCTGTGTCCTGATTGTGTTGTGTGTGTGTGCGTGCGTGTGTGTGTGTGTGTTCTTTCTCATTGTTTTTATACGTATTAAAACATTCTGATTTATAAATAAGGAGCTGCTGTGTCACTTTGTTTTCAGGCCTGAACTCGTCTGTCGATCCTGACAGATGATGGATTTCTGAGGCAGAGGTAGATCTGAAAAATAGAATATGTAGAAATATGTTTAAAATCAACATTGTGAGATACAAAAAGATCATTTTAATTGTCAAGTCTTGGTTGAAATTTACTAACTTCTAAACTTGGACTTATTTAAGGTGCATGACCAACGGTTGGTGCAACATTACATCATTAAAGTGGAGCTACAGAAACCCAAAACACCTGCAATAATTCACACTGAACCACAAAGTGTTTGAATCTAAATTCAACCTTTTTTGTTCGAAATTATACAAAATATCACAAATTCACATTTTGAAAATAGGTGTGGAGTGGCTGCCTCATTTTTGTGAAGCTTATTTTTCTCCTCAGCTGACTTGGGTAATATTCTGTTCAAACTTTATTGACAAACTTTAAAAAAAAATAAATCTCTCGTATCTGTCAGTAAGCTGCTTGTGATCTTAAACCTGTAGCAAAGTCTGGTGTTCTAAGTCTTGTATCATTAACTTAAAACTGGAACATTTTCAAACTTAGGAATTTTAAGAATCTTAGACAATACTGATGATTTTTACTGTCCATTTTCTTATAAACAGTAACTTTGAATTTGTACCTGTTGTTCCACAGGGACTGAAACAATACTTATGTATGTGAAGTTCCAATAAGGGAGAACTTGCTGCTTTTACTTAAGTAAAGGTAACAATACTGCACTATCAGAATAGGAATAGAAAAGTAATAATAATAATAATTCAGAAAAAAGATTTTGTTGATGCTGTTGAAGTTGAAAATACAGGAAATATTGACTATTTTACAAACTGTTTCATATCATATTTTCTGATCTTATCATATGTTTTGTGTGTAAAATCTTAATTTGTGAAGTAACTAGGGACCAAAGCCGTTTTTAATAGATGAAGTGGAGAAAAAAGCAGAATATTTCCCTCTGAATTATGGTGGAGTTTAAGTGTAAAGTAACATAAAATGGAAATGCTTAAGTAAGCAGACGAGTGCACTTACTGTCCACCATTGCTCACAGGTAATTACAAGGTTTAATCAAATCACGGCAATAAATTATACTTTTCATTTGCTGCTGAGGGATTCTCGGCTTTTTCTCACATACATGCAAGTATTAGTCATGAATCACATGATCTAAAGTACATTTCCACTCCTGGATCCTCTCGCGTCACGTTGACAAACATATATGGAAGTTTTTTTCCACCCCCTCGGTCCCACCTGTCTGACTTCTGCTCCTACCAGTCACAGCGGAGTGGGCGGGGCATCAGGGGATAGCCGTAACGGGGAGCGGTTCACCAACCTGTCAATCAGGGAGCCAATCAAAGTAGACAGTGTTAACCAGAATAATACCGGAAAAGCTTTTCAAATTAAGGCATTAAAACAAAAAACTTATTTTGGATTTTTTAACTTAACAAAAAGTAGAGAAATCTGTGTATCTAGCTATAAAAGTACAAATGTCTTCTTGTAATGAGTTTCTTTCTCATAAAACTGTGACTTTATTCTCATAATTAAGTATTTTGTAAGATTACAGCATTTTGTCATGATAACATTTTCCTCAAAACTGATTTTGCTCTCATATTATGACTTTTTCATATAAAATTACCAAATCCTATGGTAGTATGGCTTTCTTTTAACAATATGTTGATCAATTTTCACCTTGTGTACACATAGAAATAAATAAAACAATAAACAAATTATGCTTTTGACAACCAAAACAAACCAAAACATGCAATATGGTACTTAAATAAAAAGATATTACAACTTTTTGCCCTCAGTATTAGTATTATCGTCCGCCTAATGGAACTTTTATTTTGAAGTCATAAACGGAAGTAGTATTTTGGTAGGCAGGATGGTATCCGGGGCCGGCCAACAGCGGTACTCGGAACTGTAAGGTTTCAGAATTATTTCTAGTGGAACCAGTCGGAGTACTTGTATGCTGCCGTGCAGTTGTGTGCTACTGTCTGGTCGTTAACGGAGCTCGGTTTGTCGTCGCTGGCGTAATGGAGCTGGACAAAATGGACGAAAACGACTGGAAGTATCACGGAGAGGGAAACAAGAGCCTGGTGGTCTCTCATGTACAGGTGAGTCGGCTAGGCTAACACCGAAGCTAATCCAGATTCAGGAGGACACCCGCGGTCCGCGGCTTCACGCGTTTCTAACGCCAAAAAGCTTCAGATCGATGATGCTACCGATGAAAACTTTGTTGGAAACATTTTACATTTTTGTCTTCAGTCTGAAATGACAACTGCCACGGGTTTTATTTACCGTCATTACCGTTAGCCTGTGTTTGCTACTTTAGCCGGGTAGCTACCCAGCAGCTAAGAGTTCAGATCAGTCCTACCAATGATAAATATCGTCAGACGCGACCAACATCGCTTTTTAAAACACTTAAATTATTTAAAATTATATATAGATTTACGCCCAGTCAGAGTCATGGACTGACTCTGTGCTGTTTAGCCAAAATCCAAGTTTCTAACGGGCTAGTGGTGGGCTAGGTCGGCCGTTAGCAGCTTTCCCATCCAGGCGAGAGAAACGCCGTACTGGGCTTCCAGTCTGGTTTAGTTCGAGTTCACTTCCATGCAGGTTAATTTGTGCTGGCAGACGCTGGACCGATCTGACCCGGTCAGGGTGGTGCGCTCACTGACGTGCGTACCCTACACTCACATTCTGCCCGGCTGTGGGAAAGTCTCACCCACGGGACCAGTCTGACCATGTTGTTGTTGAGCAATGGGGGAGTAAAGAGGGCATGGCATCACACCAGCAGTGTTGTAACCAAGCACAGGAACTGCCGGGCTGCCTTGGTATTTTGGTTTAATGATAACGGTGTAATGATAACATTTTATTCCTTGGGCTGGGTGATTACTCCATTGTAAGAGCGTTAATTGCCAATTATTTCTATAACTGGTTGATAATTTCACTTATTTTTCGAGCAAAACGCAGCATTTTAAATGCGACACTTGCTTTTCTTTGTCGTACATGTCAGTGAATTGAATGTCTCCGAGCAGAGTTTGGGATTGTTGGTTCTGATGAAACAAGCATCACGTTGGGCTTGGAGAAATTATCTGTAACACTTGCATCAGCTGCACTGCAGCATCTGTCAGATAATGTGTCACCAGATCACTTGAAGTAATAGAGACAGGAAGACACCCTCACAGTCTCTTACACAATCACATCTGTGGAAGGGGAGAGAGTGAACCATAGATTTAGGGTTTGTTAATAATGATGTTACATACTGACAAACATTAGTCTATGTCATTGATGTGCATGTCCCTGAATCATGCAGTGATTTACCTCACTTTCAGTAACCTGGTTACTGGTTAATTTCTGCTGTGATGAAATGTCTTAAACTTCATGTAAACTAGAAACCCAGTTTCTGTAATTAGAGCAGGGGATTAGAGAGACCTGGTTTCTTTATTCCCCTTTCGCTAACTAGATCCCTTCTGTTCTCAAAGTAATTTAATGACGTTGCCCTTTAAAAGTATTCGTTAAATCAGCCTCTGACCGCAGCATCTGTCAAAAATGTATCACCAGTACACTTAAAATAAAACAGACATGGTTTAAAATCAAGGTTATAGGTCTGATTACTGACCTGCTGAATATAAATGTGAATTTTTATGGTAATCTGTTGGTTTTCTGGTTTTCCGTGTAACCTGATTTTTCTGAGAAACCTGGTGTCACGTTGGCACCAAAACACTCACAGATCAAATCTCCCTGATGTCTGCTCTGTCAACATATTCTCAGGTATATGGATGTTCTTTCCACCCCACTGCTAACAGAAGCAGCCATTGTTGTGTGTTGTAACCACTTTTTTGACAAACAGACACACGTCAGGCGACCAACAATGTTTCCAGTCAGGTTTTCCCTGGCTCGACCCAGACTTTGCAGAATGGATTTATTGTTCCTGATGCACTGTGGGAAAACTGTGTCCGTATTTTCAACTTACCTGAAGGCTCTGCTGGACCCTGCTCAGGTGTTACGGTGTGAGTCCAGGTCTGCCGTGTGTTTTTTTTTTTTTTTTTAATGAGGCTTAACTGAGCTTCTCCTCTATTCTTGCAGTTTTCCAGGGTTCTACGTCTGCTCAAGTATCCGGCCGAGGACTCTGAAAACCCTCCACAGGTAAATATGAGTCAATGTGTGTTTGAAGCTAACATTATCAACATGTCAACTGAACTTCAGCCACAAACACCAACCTCATCTTCCAGCCATCTGCAGCTCCTTTTCTGTACCTTCTACTTATCTTCAGGGAAGCAGCCATCTTGTTTGAAAACAACTTAATCTGAAATGTCAATGGGCAGAATTGATCTGGGTTCAGAGTTTATGTCCCCACGCCATGACCGTTAAACACGAAGTCTTATGTTTTTGTTGTGCAGAAATTCAGGCTAAAACATGTTTGTCTCTGTTACAGCTGAGTAAGCACTAGATTTAAAAACAAATGAGAATAACACAAATGAAGCTGAGCAAGCCATTAAAGACAAACCTTTACATTTGAATTCTCAGCTGCAGTGAACCCCTGACTGCTGACTACCACAGGCCGCAGAGCTGACGACATACACAACATAACAAGTGATAACTGTGCCTCTGTCAAATCATCAAACAACACCCATCAGTGTTTCCCACAGGTTGAGAACTGACTTGTGGTGGTGGGTGGTGCAGTGTGTGACTGTTGTGCAGGTAGAGACTTGTGCAGTTTAGAGGGGTGTAGCTGTAGCTACAATTTACAGATATCCCCCAAACGCCTGCAAGGCAGACTATTGTTAGTTTTAAAAGAGTAAAATAAGGTGTTCTAAATGTCACGTTTACTTTAGTACCTGGACGGGTCGCTCAAGAAGAGCCTATGTTTGGGAAGTGCTGCCGGTACAGATTGTGAAGTCTCCAACTTCACCAAATCAAACAGTCACACGGCTGCACAGGGCGCTCCCATGCTGCATCTGTATGCATGCACAGGTGGTTGTGTTAAACTGTTTTTACAGTCTGTAACCCAGCTGTCAACAGGCCCATGTGATGTTCATGTTGATCTCGGAGTGAAAATAAGAACTGTCAGTCATCCTGGTGATGTGTGTTGGGCTCGTCGATCCATGACTGAGAAGAGAAAACAGAGACATGAACGGCAGATGAAGTTGAAATTCTGGGCTGAATGTAATGGCTCGGTGTAGCAGCACAAGACTCCATTTACTCAGCGCTCAATTTATTGTCAGTGCAGCAGCAGTTGATCTTACATCCTGGTCAGATTATAAGCTTCAAGGCACAGTTGCTGATCCAAATGTAAACTACAGTGTGGCCTCGCCCATCCCCCAGAATTCAAATGTACTGTCTTGCTCATCAGCTGTTATCAGTTTGATTGACAGGACTTTTAGCAGTAGGCAGCAGCTAAATCTGAATTAGGAATGTTTTCTGATGCAGTTATGGGTTTGTTTTTGTGTCTTATTTGTAGAAACAGCAGGAAAATAGGTCTATATTCATAATTCATCTGTAACCCACGCTCTTCTAATGTATGGGAGTTTATGAAGCAGTATTTATCTGCTAACTTTGGATGTAACACCTGGATTCTTCTCATGAAGATACACTCAGTTGCCTTTTTATTAGGAACATCTTGCCAATGCTTTCTAATAGTTTCTAACAGTCCTGCATTAAATCCTCCTTTATGAAAGTTATTATGTTCAGTTTTTAGTGTTGATTCAGTTTATATGATCATTTAGAGGCTGCAGTTTGTGGTGCTGCTGAACTCTATTACATTTTACTGATAGGTGTTTCTATTACTTTGCTTCACACTGTATTTATATCAATGAGGGTAGAGCACACAGTGGAATCACCTCTTCAGAACAGCTTTAACAAAAGCTTAACAACCTTTGTGAAGGGAGGATTTATCACAGGACTGTTGTATTAACAAGGTGTACCTAATAAACTGGAATCTGAGTGCTGTTGCCATGGTAACAGGGAGCAAAAGCAGCAGTGTTTTTTTTCTTCAAAACATACGAAATAAAGAACCACCTCCTCACTGGTCAGCTGTTTCTACAGGATGCCAGTGTGGACAAAAATATATAGGTCTACATTAATGTCCAGTCCAGACACTCAGCTCAGTGCTGATTTTTTAAACTGGCAGTGGAGCAGTAGAGATGGAGTTTGATTGTGTTTTATTGAGTTCAAAACCAGTGTTGAATCTAACTTCTCTAATCTGAAGCTTTTTGAAGCCCTTATCGAATCTTGTGAGGTTTTATCTTTCAGCATTTACTGGTAACTAAAAGCTAAAACAACAAAGATGCAGGTTATTCTCTCCAGCATAGTCGTCCTATTGTGGCTGTTTTTTTTCTTCCCTATTTTTCATGAATGTAGCGAGTAGTTAGCTCATTGTGTTGTAAGACAACGTCTATATTCTTCATCCTGTTCACAGAGCTCTGACTGTTTATCCAACCAGGGAAACATCTTGTCATAACCAGTAGACCTGTTGATCAGAGGCTATGGTGAGGCTATGGTTGAGGGTTTAGGTCTGGAGTCAGATGATGATCAGCTCTGTGAGGCCTGTTACCCACAATCACATGTTGTTGTTTTTTTGTTTTAGTGAGGACAGACACTGAGATGACTTTGTAATGGTCTTTGTGTAGGATGGCTGAGGGCAGCTTCTTCTCTCAGCTGCCGTGTTTGTGAGCTCAAACTGTGGAAAAATCTCTCAAGTGTCAGAACAGGCTGTAACCTGTGTGTTTACCTGCCTGTGTTTCCTGTCTGTTTGTCCTCCAGACAGCAGAGCAGGCCTTCAGGCAGATCCAGAACATCGTTGACTTCAGCTCCAACGTGATGAGCAGCCTGCTGGGAGAGAAGTTCATCCACAGCGGGGTAAGACTGTCATAAAACAGACACGCAAAACATCAGAATCTGAGCAATATACGCACAAAATATAAACAGTATAAAGTGTAAAGAAAATACAACTTACACGGTTGCAAAAATATTCAGGGGCAAAAATGCAGTATAAACAACAACAAAAGACACTGATTACAGGGTTAGGATTATTGATTATAATTATCATTGATGATTATGAGACAAGAGTTCAGAATTTGAGCTTTTATTTCCTGGTATTTACATCTAGGTGTGTTAAACAACTTAGGGTGTAGCACCTTTTTTGTCAGAGGTCGTGACTCCTATAACGTTCAGCCCAGTCAGAGATATGGGGGTGTTATCGTGGGTCTGATAAGCTCCCTTAACTCCACACCCCCAGATTTTCTTCACTTTCATACTTGTGAAACAGACTTCAGTCCCAACTGATGCTGACTCAAGTGACATTACTTACAGGTCCCTCCTGGAGCCATAAAAGACTTTAATCAAGTTTTTCATACTTGTTGTTGTAGCCTCCAAGACGTGTAAGCAGACAAACATCTGCTTTTTGTTTTTAAATGTGAGTTCCTCTTTTAAGTTGAGAGGCAAACAAGACAAGTAATAAACAGCCACAGCCACAGTTTTTATCTAAGCCTGCACACCAGTGGCTTCTTGATGTGTGTCATTGTTGCTGCCCTGTTTCCTGGCGTCAACGGGCTTCAGTTCTCCAGAAAGCAAAGTATTATCAGGACGGCTAACGGCATCAGAGGCTGCAAGTGCGTGTCATCCTAAAGTAACCACAAAACTAACTGTAGATTTGTTTCTGGAAATTGAGAAATGTGATGGAAATGAAGGGCAGAAAGACGCAGTAAACACGACTTTCTCAGCTCCAGTGCAAAACTACTTATCAACCAGATGCTGGCGTCACTTTCTCTAATGTCCAGATCTGATTGACACCTCAGCTGACGGCATCAGGAGAGACCCTCTGTGCTGGGATAGGATTTCATAACTGAAGTTTTACCAGGAAACAGCCATAATACTGAGTCTCTCTAAAAACAAAACCATATCTATAGATGAGGAACTGCAGGAAACACAAGTACGAAACAAAATAAACTCCAGAAGTTTTTTGGTGGAGTCCACTCAACATGACATGACAAATCAAATATTTGGCCTAAACTGGTGACTCAGAGCCCAAAATTCAGATTCAGGTCCAGCCCTCTGTGATGGCCAGTTTCTGTTTCAGTAACAAGTCCTTTCTGTTTGAACTGTAGAAACAATTTCACATTAACCACATCTTGTAGACAGAGGCAGGAAAATATCACAAATTCATGAGCTTTAGTCTTTTTGTTGCCATTATTCCAGACCACTTGGCAGCCATTTATATCCTTTGTTAACTACCAGAATATCTATGTAACACGTGTACGCTTTTTCCTTTCTTATTTTACCTGTCATGATTATTATTTCTGTTTACCTCTCATCTCTGTGTAGCCGAATGGATACAGATTTACTAATAATCCAGTTTTTGGGAGGAGGGGCAGTGGGACATTTGTTTGTTCAAGTTGTGTTCGTCTTTTGTGATGTATTTGAAAAAGAAAAAAAAAAGTCTGTGACAAAACCAGTTTAAGACTTTTCTGTAAGACTAATTTTACCCTCACTGTTAAAAATCTGAGGGGTTCTTAAGTTAGTTTTTTAAGCGCAGTGTGATCCAGCTGGAATTAAATATATAATCCATTCAGAGCTCGGTTACCAGTTGTTCACAAATTCCTAAAAAACAATGAGTTACACTGTTGAAACCTGGGAGGTTTTAGCACATGAACAACATTCTCTGAGTCAGATGGTGCCTAATTTTAGATTCAAATCTGAGCTCGAGGTTGGATTTTTCCATCTGTCAAAACTTAGAGGGGAAAAAACACACACTCAGGTTTCTGACACGTGGTCTGATATATGACAGAAATTACAGCTTTATTCAGAATTCAAGAAGTGTAAATTTAAAAATTAATAATAAAAAGGAAGTACAACTAACAAGGGTGCAAAAGCATTCAGCAGTGCTAACAGTTAGGGTTATTTTAAATGATCAGTATTTGGTGCTCAGTGATCAATAAGCTGGATAATTAGTTTTTTGTTGAACACCCCCGTAATAACTGGTGATAACACACTATCAGCAGATCACAGAGCTTTACAGTAGATAACAGACACACACAGATGTACAAATTGACTGACTTCACTTTGTCTACAGGAAGTGGTCAAACTGCCGCTAGAGTTTGTACGACAGCTGTCAATCAAAGTTCAGCATCAGAGACCAGGTAAGAACGTTTATTAATCATTCCAGGAAACATGTTTATTAGCTTTGCAGCTGAGGATTTGATAAAATGATTGATACCAATCTCATCTCATTGTGAATATTAAGCTACAGCCAGCAGTTAGCTTAGCTTAGCACAAAGACTGGGAGCAGAGGGAAACTGCTAGCCTGACTCTGTTTGAAGGCACAAAGTCAGCACCTCTAAAGCTCACTAACTTACATAATGTATTAGATAATATATTATACTTAGTATGGGCAGACATGAGAGTGGTGTCAGTCTCATTTACCTCTCGGGAAGAAAGCGAATAAGTTCATACTGTCCCTGTGAGTGAGTGTCATCATTATTGATCATTATTGGCTCCTGTTTTTCTGTGTTGATATTTGATTTAACACAGTCTGGTGTTTACATGTGCTGACAGCAACTGTCTCCACTCCCAGCTCCACTTTTGTTGTTTTGGGATTTAACCTTGTAATAGGCGGTCTTCAAAGTTTCCCAATAGTTTTTGGAGTTAATAGTTAATTTATCCACCCCTTCAGTCTATCCCGACTTCATTTATGCTTTCATGGACCTGTTTTAACAGGTACCCAAAGATCAAACCAGTTCATCTTTGGGTACTGGAGAAACGTACGTGCTCACACATTTAAGTCAAGATGGCGGCCATGTGTAGAAAGAATGCAGCGAAAAAGAAATCAGGTCAAATTGTTTGTATGGTACAAATTTTTTTGTTTTTATTTTGATCGGTACATGAAAAGGTTTAAACTAGCTCTCTGCAACAGACTGAAATTTCCCAATGTAGATAAGAGCTTCAGCAATTAGTTAATTAATCAATTTGTGTACTGATGGAAAATCAATATGCAGCTATTTTGATAAAAGAGTTATTGTTTGCTATCGTTGGTTCTAGATTCTCAGATGTCAGAGAAGCCACTAAAGTGTAAAAACTGCATTTATCGATCTGTACTGAGAGTAAACTGACCGTCTCTTGTAAATATAAAGGTGCTGAAGTTTCCTTCCTCAGCACACAAACTGAAAACTCTCTCTTCCTGTTTGTGTTTGTGTCAGCGTGGCGCTGTGATAAGGTGATGGACATCTACAGCGGCTGTGCTCTCTGTCTGCCCAACCTGACATCTCCAGCCCTCCACCAGCCAACACACACTCCTCCGCTCTGTATCGAGATCAAGGTACACACACACACACACACACACACACACACACACACAGACACAGATTTTCATTTCAGTTTCAGCTCGGTAATAAAACCACATCTTGCATTTGTTTATCATGGTGTTCTTCCTCCTGAGAAGCGCTCACACACAGTCAGAAATCTTTGCACCTGAATGTCAACAACCAGAAATACTGCGCTAAAACCGGGAATCACATGAGTGTGACCGTGTGTGTGTCTGTGTGCGCCGTGTGTTACTCAGCTGCTGTTTTGCATGTGTTGTGTTTTCAGCCTAAGTGTGGCTTCCTGCCGTCCTCCAAACATGTCAGCAAAGACATCAAGACCAAAGTGTGTCGCTTCTGCATGCACCAACACTACAAGGTAACTACACACACTGTACACTAAAACTACAGTCCAACTACAGAAATACAGTGTTTTTATTACTTTATTACATCTGTCGCTTTGATATTTTATCTTTGACTCATTTCTATTGTCTCCCCTCCCTCCAGGTGGCCAATGGGAAGTGGAAGAGACGCAGTCTGTACTGTCCTCTCGACCTGTTCTCAGGGTGAGATTACGGCAGCTAGTGTTGTCACCACCAACACTGCTGCATTTCACCACCAACAAATCCTGATCGTGTCATTTAAAATGTCTCATATTCTCAGTCTGCTCATGTTAGGTTTAGTCAGACCACCTTAGCTGTGGTCTGACTAAACCTGCGTGTCTTGGACTCAGCTGCTGAACATGATGATCTCTGGTTTTTCTCTTGTGTCCTTCAGGAACAGACAGAGAATGCACTTTGCCATCAGACACCTGATAGAAGAACCTCAGAACAACTTTAAAATCTTCAAGGTGAAACACAAGCACAGCCTCGTCTGTCTGTCTGGGTTCACAGTTTTTCAAGCCTGTCTTAAAATAACATTTAAGTGCCCATTTGACTACTGAAACAGACACAGGCTCGGAGTGAAAGGTTTTGCCTCAGGCGATAAAACAGCCAAAGACCTCCACTGCAAGTTACACAGTTTTTTATGACCGTGATAATCAGTGTGGTAACTGGTGTTTTTGTGTTTGAAATGTCTGTTTTCTCTGAATGATTAATGCATTGATCATATCAAAAGCAAACAAAAAGCCATGGAGCAGCTGAGAGTGGAGAAATAAACAGACTGATATGAGCAGAAGGCATAAACTCCAGACTCTGCTCACATTGCAATGTACTGATATAATCTTAATGACAAGCTGAGAAGGTATGAAGAGTATTTATGTGACTGCAGAGCTTCAGATGGAGGGTTTGAACTGAGACTAAACCACACTCCTCTACACTCCAGCTCTGTCTGAGATCTCACATGTTGCTGCAGATTTAAACACTTAGATCTTCTGAGCAGCTGTAGTAAGGCCTGTCTCTGTCTGTGTGTGTGTGTGTGTGTGTTTTTAGGGTGGTCAGTGTATTTACAGCAGTAAAGAGGGCAGCGACGACTCGTTGGACCTGAACTCTCTGCTGCATCATCTCAGACCGTACTTCATGTACGGAAACAACAGAATTAACAGTCACATGACTGGCAAAGCTGTCCTCAACGACTTCATCCAGGTAAATCCACACAACACACAAACACTCGTACACACAGGTACGAGCAGTGATTGATAAGTTTGTGTCCTAAGGTAGAGGGAGATGAGTTGCACAGCTCTTGTTACAGCGACATACAGTTCAACTCTTTGAGTGATTATACAGGAAGTTTGAAGGTAATATCTCCATCTCCATCTTGGGGAAGAGGTAGGAGTCTGAAGAGCGAGTGAACATGGCAAATTTCAACAGTTCAAATCCACACTCAGCTTATAACTGCACAAAGGCTGACGTCCATTTTCTCAGACAGAACTGACTTTAAATTTTCAATTATCTGAAACAAAAATACCACAATTATTAACTGTAGTTTTGCTTCAGGTGGTGTAACAAACAAAAAAGTGGTTATGTTGCCACCTTTAGCTGTGACCATTTTCTGACAAACCTGCAGGAAATCGTGTCTTGCTGGCCTCTTGAAGCCAAACCACGTCCACAAAACAGACCAGGCTCCCCCTTTTAGAGACCAGTTCCCTGTCAGAGGTTGATGTGTTGGTCTGGCTTCCTGCCACCGTTGTGGTGAGAGAAGACTAGACTGCACGCTACTGTATGCAAATACCTGATCATGCTTCTATATCGTTGATAAGTAAAAATATATAGAACAGTGATGTGTTGTTAACATGTAATTCCCTCAAAGTTCCCTAACTTTGATCCGTCATAGCATCATACTGATTAGTTCTTTAGTAAGTAAGTGTTAGCCAGGAGTCACCACCAGATCAAATTCTGCTCATGTTGCAGGAGTTTTTTTTTTTTTTTTTCAGATGTGAAATGTCAGAGTGAACTTATCGTGGTGAGAGACTCACTGCAGGTGTCACAGTGTTGATATTTACCAGCTGGTTTGACTGAATTTTATTAAATGTTGAGCCTTCAGATTTTCTGTTGTATTTCTGTTTATCTTTTATCTTTGGAAGTTAAATTTTAACGTTATGCGATATGTTTAGAGGCAGCCCAAATCTATTTGTATGGCACATCCAGATTAATTTTAGAAAGTCTGTGCGGCATATAACCAAACAAAATCTGATTCTAATCGGATCTCTACAGATGCATCTCAGTCTGGATGCTCTGTTTACTCAAAATAAGATTTGAAAGCATCTTTTCAGTCACTTGCAACATGACACACACAACAACAGTGTTGAGAGTCCAGAGCATCAGTCTCTACATAGGTACTGACTCCTACCATGTCACTGCAGCAACACATGCAGATGGGTTGGTGATGTCTGGAAACACAAATCACAGAGCGGCCAGTCTGTCCTGAAGATTTGATTTGACAAACAAATCTGATTTGCCTGCAGTCTGAACAAAGCCAAACAGAGAGTACAGACACTGACCTCAGAGAGCACATTAACCAGACTTCACTGAACGCATCAGACGCTCACTGTGATCAAACCTCTCTGTCTGTGTGTAGGTCCTGGTGAACGCCCTGCTGAGTGGCGGAGGAGGAGATGGAGGAGTGGTGATGGACAGACAAGGAGAAGGGCGGAGCTTCTGTGAAGCTAGTCACTTCAACAGGGAGAGGATTCGCCACGGTCGGTACCTGCACGCCCACCACGCTGTTTTCTTTCAGTGTCGTTTTCAAGCTCTGCTGCTCGGCTGCAGCTGAGAGGATCTGGAAACACACTAAGATGATGAATTTATGAGTCGAGTCAGTTTTATTTATAAAGCCTAATATCTGTACTGACAAGTCAGCCTCAGGGGGCTTTACAATCTGTACCGCAAACAACATCGTCTGACATTAGACATTCAAATCAGACAAAACATTTTAACAGAGAAATAAAAGGAAGAAAGCTCAAGGAGAGCAACAGAGGAAGGCTTATTTCAAAGTTTATGTATTTATTGTCCTTGTTAGAGCCGCAGTAATTATCTAAATCATTTCCAGCGATAAAAAAAAACAATCCAAAATTCTCTGATTATTCGATTTTTTCTTGATTTGTAAACTTAATATTTTAAATTTTGGACCATTGTTCGAACAAGAAAAGACATTTAAAGACTTTTATTTTACATTATTTACTGACATTTTATAGACAAAACAATAAATCAAAAATAATCAGTAGATCAGTTAATGATGGAAATAGGTGTTAGTTGCAGCTCTAGTCTGTATACTTGGATTTTGTTTCTCTTATCAGTTCCTCTTTTTTTTTTTTTTTCACTGTCTTGCTCCTGCTTCCTTTTCTCCATTTTCACTCTGATTATTTCTTCTCTTTATTCTCAGAGTTGCACATCTGTGTGCCGCCTGATTGTCTGCTTTTCTCTTGTACAAAGGTTTTTCTTGTGCAGCAGCCTCCTTCAGAAAATGTTTGTGGTTTCAAAGGAGCATTTGTGTCTTTTCAGCACAAACATCATCTGAATCTGATTATGTAAATGTGTGAAACCGAAAACCTGACTCAAATGTTTGGGCCTGTTTTTGATACAGAGACATTAAATACTCGTTTTGATTTAAACGCTTTACAAAATAGGAAATATGACCTCCCTCCTCTGAACACCTGTGTGTGTGTGTGTGTGTGTGTGTTTTCAGGCTCTCAGGGTTTACCCAGCGACAGCGTTTTGTTCAGGATCCTCCAGACTCAGATGTTGGACACATTGGACATCGAAGGACTTCATCCTTTGTATCGCAGGGTGGAGCAGCACCTGCAGGACTTCCCCAAGGAGAGGTCAGTTACCAAGTACCAGAGATAAACTGTAGATCGATGTCTGTCTCTCTCTGATCATCTGGTCACTGATGTCACTTCCTGTCTGTGTCTGCGTCAGGACTCGTCTTCAGATAGACGGGCCGTACAACGAGGCCTTCCTGGAGAAGCTGCAGAAATGTCCAACTGAGGACGATGGCTCAGTGGAGTACGCTGTCGCCAAGGTTAGGCTGGTTTAAAATGTTCGCAGTTGCACAGAGTCACACAGAAAACTGGAAGCTGTCTGTGGTCCAGGTTTCTCCTACAGTGTCAGCTGACTGCTGTTTGTCACGCTGGGTAATCATCAGTAAAAACACTTTTTTCCCATCCTTGTCTTTTTATCAGCATTTTCCAAAAAACACGTGGAATTTTTCATTGTTTTGCTGGGCTGAAATGGAAAAATAGTTTTATTGATGAACTGAAAAAGTGCAATGGAAACAGACTCAGCAAATTAATCCTGAAACATCTGACTGAATAGATGAGAAATAGGGGCAGATGAAAACTGATCTGTGTGGAGAGATAAAGAGACTTTAACGTCCCTCACATTAATTCATGAAACAAACATTAATTATATATTTCCCTCACATTTTCTACTTTGTTTTTTGAGGTTTGATTGTAGCTCTTTTAATTTATCTATCTTGTTGTGCCCTATTCTATAGGGGAAAAAGTCTGATAATTATTTACTCACAATAAAAACTGTTTCTCTAATCCTTTGAGGACAGAACTCTCTGAACTTTTTTAATTTTACAACCAAGAAGTCAGAATGAGTAAAGAAGATACAGAGGCACAAACGTGGTAGAAATTTAATTTTTTCCATCTTCTCTATTTTTTCTTTTTGGCATAAAAAAGGGGATATAAAACCTGTTGTGTAGAAAATACCTTGAAGCCACAGCCACATGTCTGAACCAGTCTGTTTTCTAAGTGGAACATTAGCACCTCCAGCTGTTTATCTCAACAAACAACTCCTAATGTTTGCATAAAGGTAGTGGATGGAAAAGCTTCCCAGTTCACATCTTCTTTAGCTGTTTTTCTTTGGATGGAAACCCACTGAGCTGCAGGGAAAAAAGCCTTCGTCACTGAAAACTAAACAAAAACTGTGTCCATAACAACTGTATAAGAGACGTCAAATATGTGTCCCACAGAGAACTACTGCAGCAAACATCCTGTTAGTTTTGGATCAGTTCTGTAGCAGCAGAGATGTTGGAATATTTATGTAGTCTGATGTGACAGCTCTGGTTGGAACTCTCTCCTGATGGCTGCAGAGGCTCATGGGAGCTGTAGGATTTAGAGACATTCCACATGAACTGAGGGACATTTCCATCTAGTGTTTGTGTGTGAATGAGCTGTCAGCTGCTGTCTGTCTAACTGCTGTATGTTTTAACTTCAGGTTCATCAGTACCGCGTCGCCATGACAGCCAAAGACTGCTCCATCATGGTCGCCCTGGTGCCCAGCACTGAGGAGGAGGAAGATGATGAAGGGTAAGAGTTTTAGACGGAACAACAATGGGGACCCACTTTTAAAAATATTGCTCTGTAGTGGTTAAAAGCTCCACAGCATACCTTTTAATCTGACGAGTGCTGCAGTAAACTGCTTAAACAGCTGGAAAAGTTTCTTATATTTCTTGCAGTAATTGATAGACTTACATTAATTTGCTGTGTTGAAATTTAACAGCCCAGTGTTATGGGACTAATCCCTGATCAATACTGAGATCTACAGTTTGTTCTACTGTTTAAACCACTTGCCAATTAACATTTATATGTAATCAGTTATTTAGGGTCACTCAACAGACATTTCAAAATCTCACTTCAGGCTCCAGGAACTCTGTTAGACATTTTCTCAATTTTCTGACAAATTAATTAATTGTTGGATTTAATGATTTAGCAAATAATTGTTGGTTGGGGCCTTAACTTGTTGGCTACTTCCCGGTGTTAACCATGACAACATTTGACTTATTAAATTGACACAGGGTGGGTGCAGCCTGGTCTTAAATCCTCTGAGGGACTGTGTTGTTTAGGCTGCAGCTCAACAGTTATGTTCACTATTGATTTTTTTGATTTAAAAACAATGTCAGAAAATGGGGGAATGACATTGTTGCTGTCAGTCAGGACACAGGTGGTGATTGCAGCATGTACTGGGTTTATGTCTCAGTGTGTAGTACCTGATGTATTCACTGGGTGGAGCCAGATGTAAGATCAGCATGTTTAAAGTCAGAGATTCGTCCTCCTGTTCATTAACCCTCCTCCTCCTCCTCCTCCTCCTCCTCCAGTCTCCCCAGTCAGAGGAGGCACAGAGACTTCCTCTCCTCCAGACCTCCTGCTTTCTCTTACTCTGTCTCCATCTTGGATCTGGACCCGAAGCCGTTCGACAGCATCCCCCGCCAGCTGCGCCTGGACCAGAGGATCGTCTCCTGCTACTTGAGGACTGGTGGTTCCTTGCCAAAAGGCTCTCTGCCACCACTCCCGGGCGGCATCTTCGCGGCCGCAGAGAGGGAAGACTGCACGCTGCTCTTCCACCCGGTGTGAACACCTGCCCCCAGAGACTGAACTGACGCCACGCTGATGCCTCAAACAGAGAGGAGAGACGCCATGTTGGATCCTGGAGGTCTAGAGTCAGATCAGACCAGAGCTGTTTCTTCACTGCAGCACTTTTCTCCTCCTCACACAGCTCCTAAGAACAGGTATCACTCTCTGGTTCCTGCTGCTGCTCGGCAAAAAATAAAATGAATCTCCAGGAAGTTTCCACTAAATCACCAGATATTTAAACAACTTTCAGATTATTTTTGTTACTGATTCTAGAGCTTTTGTGTTGTCGTGGCAGCCTGACTCCTCGCTCCTGTCTGGAGGTGAATCCCAACACCACAGCTCTGTTCTGTCATGAATCATATTTATTAGAAAAGTTAACTTGTTCTTTCCTCTGGTGACAGAAGTTGGGATTAAAGGACCAGTTCACAGTCACGTCTGTTTAAACAGTCAGGTGCCTGTATGTGCATCACAGCAGGTTTATCTCGGAAGTTAAGTCAGTATTTTATAAAGTTTCCGTGTCTTTTGGTACAAAATTTCATATTCTAAACTTTCAAATATGGACTGTGGCTTTTGTCCCTGAAGTGTGAACAGGATGGATGTTTACAGCCAGAAAAAAGAATGTTTCAATGTTCATACTAACACCCGAGTGTTTTAAGACAGACCTGAAAAACCGTGAACCTGTCCTTTAACCTCCTGATGAGGACTGATGTGGTTGTGGTTGAGGAGAAGCAGGTTGTCGTTGGGGTGGGATGTTCGTACAGTATGATGTCATTTCCTGAATGTAGGCCGGGGGGGTTGTGTCTGTCCAGGTTGTCTGGTGAAGCATCACCATGGTAACAGAAGCACTAGTTACCATAGCTACAGCTGTCAGCGGTGTTAAGCAGAGGTTTTCAGTCCAACTCATCACAATGATCAACTCCACACTATTTTAATAATTAAATACAGTTTTCAGGTTTTGGACAGTTTGACAGACAAAACAAGAAAACTGAAGACATTTAACTTTTCATGCACTAAAAAAATAATTGTTAGTTGCAGCTCTGAAAGAGATGAGGTGATTGTTGAACTGAAAACCTCCAGAATCCAAACTGAATCCACTGTTTTGAATCTGATGTATTTTTGTCAAGTGTTTGTGCCGCGGTGTCGAGGGAAATTTAGTGACGTTAAAGGGTCAGTTTAACCAAACATAAGTTTCTCTCCTCCATCCAGTGAAACCTCTCCAGTAAGAGAGTCCTGGTTTTTATTTGTCCTGGCTTTGCAAAATAATGTAATGTAATTTTCAGCAGCAACATTTCTCTTCAGAAACTGTGTCCGTGTTAAACCTAAATAATCCACAAGACACGCTGGAAACAGCTTTTACAGGAAGTATTTGGCAGAAATTGGCTCCAGTTGTGGCAGAAAGATATGCAGATGCTGCAATATGAGTCACAATTTTAGTTTTTAACAAAACAAAAACACTAAAAATGATGCTTGCCCCAGATTCCTCAGCCCAATGAAACAGTTTCTGAAACAAAGGCAAAACCTGGACAAAATATCCAAAAATATACATACCACCAGAAGGAAGAGAGAAAACAGACGTTGGACACTGTCAGAGAGGTGTCGATTCAGTTTAATGTGCATTAAACTGAAAGGCGTTTCTATTATTTTGTCCACCTCATTTATACAAATGAAGCTAAATAAGAGAAGCAGCTCTCTGTGTAAAGTGATGCAGGTCATCACCTCTCTGATAGTTTCCTTAAACAAACTGTCGCGTCGCCTTTTTACCAACATTAATCCATCTGTTTAATGATTAAATGCTAATTTAACTCGTTTTGTTTGTCAGGCTGTTGGAGGCTGAAACATAGTCACATTTCAGTAGATGTCTAACATCCCCTCGCTGACTAACCTGGTGATAATGTAGCTCTGTGAAGGTACGGTCACATTACACTTCAAGAGAAAGAGAGAGTGAACTACGGTTAAAGTGAGTGAGAAAGTGTGAGAGAACTAGAGTTAGAGAGAGAGAGAGAGAGAGCTATAGTTAAAATGAGTGAGAGAGCTAGAGTTAGAGGGAGAGAGCACATCAGAAAACCACTGTTCACCATCAACAGATCTTTTCTTCTGATCATCTGATCCATCAACTGAGTCTTGAGTTAAGAACAGGTGAGATGCTGAAACTCCAGGTGACGTGCTAAAGTCGACGCAGGCAGTGTTGATTTCAGAACAGAAGACTAATGTGAACGTACGCTGGCAGAGGATTTTAAAGTGACATGAGCGAGGTTCAGTGACAGAACAGGGACGTCCTCTGTCTCCTGACCCAGGGGGCTGCTGGGTAACAGAGGGCGGCCGTCTTTAGACAAGCTGAGCTTCGTGCTGCTGCTCCGCTGGTTTTTGTGCCATAAGTGGCTTCTTGTTGTGTGTTTGTTGTGTTTGTCCATGTGCCTAAATGTTCTGGTCGGACTGGAGGGAGGAGGAGGGGGGTGTAGGTCGAGGGTGGTGGTGTGTGTGTGTTTGTGTGTGTGGGTGTGTGTTGAGAAAACTCACTTTGTTACGGGCTGCGTTCACAGCTGAGATCTGGGCTCTGGTTCGTCTCTGGTTCAGTTTGTCGGAGCTGCTGTGGATGCAGCCGTGAAACTCTCAGTACCTCGAACTCCTGACGATCCGAACCGAAGCTCTGCGATGCGTTCAGGGGACGCTGGGAGGTTTTCTGAGGATGGTGACGCCGCCTTGAGTTGAGACTTGAGTGGACGAGTATAGATGGCTTTTTCGTGGGTCTTCTTCCTGTCCTCAAGTACAAACTTCACGGCCTCGTCGTCCTCTTAAAACCAGCCAGCGCTCACGGAGGCTTCAGATTTACTGGTAACACTTGACTTCAGTTCGTCTGTTTACAGTGTCTGCTCTCCAGTCGCCATGACCCCCACCCTTATCAGCCAATCAAACGTCTGAAAACAAATCACACTACAAAACTGAAACTTCAGACGAAAGAAGACCCTTCACACTCCATTTTGCTCCCAGAGTCAGGCTCGTTTTCTGGCAGGATGATGTGGTCAGTTTAGTTAAATCCAAACACTAAAAAGGTTTAAATCAAGAGATTCCATGAAGACCAACTCTAACACTGTTACTCTGGACAGTTTGACCTTTAACAAATCTGCCTGTCTGACACCACAACCGACGAAAATACTCTTTCCTGGTCCAACTTAGTTGAAACTCACTTGTTTTCAGTATGCAGCAGTGCTGTGTCCTGTGTTGTTTGAACAAATCTGAGTCAAAATAAACAACAACAATCCATTCAGTGTCATTCTACCGCTTTCAATGAGAGCAAGAGAAGAGAGATGGTTGCAGTTGATAAGTTACATTTTTTTTTAACCAATAAAGAAGACAAAGTTTGGCACCAGCTGGTAAAGGCAGGTACCTCTGATATAAGCTCTGGATTTTACAGGGTGTTTCTTGCTATGAGTCCACATCTCTGTGTTTTGGGTGTCAGTCCTTTTTTGTGCTGCCCAGCTAGGACGATTAAAGCTGGCCTTAGCTAGCTGTTTTCTCTATGTTTCGGGGAGCACAGAAATTGGCAACCGAAGCATGAAGATTTGGGCTCACTTGCATCAGGGGTACCAGCTTTTACCAGCAGGTGCTAACATTAGTTAGGTTAGCTGGCTAATGTTGGCACCTGCTGGCGTCAAACTTTCCAAACTCTAACAGTTCCCTCTTTTTGTTCTTGATAAATGGAAAGCATTAGAATGACACTGGGGAGTTTTTTGGACTCAGATCTATTTAAACACCACAGGACATGGTGCTGCAGCATCTTGGACCCAGAAACAGTGTTTTTGTCGGCTGTGACGTCAGACTTACACAGATCATGTCACCCTCCTTTAATTCTGACTTGACATCTACCTGGCCACTGTCGCTGCCTGTTTGTCTGGGGGAGAGAGCGGCTGGAGAGCTAACAGCAGTGAACCGAACCAACCACTGATCGTTCTAACTGTTGAAATGAAATGACGCGACAGGCGGCACGACGAGGTGGCAGGAGGAGGAGGAGGAGGAGGAGGAGGAGGAGGGCGTGGGATTCAGGTCTGGACACATTTAAACAGCAGTTGTTTGATGTTTGATGAAGTATCAGGATCAAACAAGTCGCTGCTGCGTCTGAAAGGAAAAGTTACTCATTAAAACGTCTGTTTGTATCTTAGGTTTATGATTTTGTTTTAATTGAGTAAACAGCTGCAGGTTGTGTCTGACGCTAGCTAAAGCTGCGTTTATGTAATGTGCGATGGATGGTAGAAAAGAGGGTTAAAAATACTGTACAATAACACTATAAACATTAAAGTTTATAAATCTTTAATGACAGGACTTTGTCTGACATGAGGCCTCTGTATTTATTTGCTTTTTTAAAGGTACTACCGTATGATTTTGTTGAGTATTATCGGAGCAAAGTTACAAGGTTTGTAAACTAACTGGTTACATTAATCAGCTTAATCTGTCTCATCCACCATTTTTTTACTCTACATGGACACAACGACGTCTCAACCACAGACTGTCTCTCCTCAGGTTGAAACGTCGTCATGTTTATGTAGAATAAAATAAAAATGACAACAACACGAATCAAATCCAGACATGTAAGAAGCTGAAACCTGAGAATATTTGCTTGAAAAAAAAGTCAAAAACAACTCATTGATTATCAAACTAGTCACTTCTAGGTTCTAAGTTAAAGTTAAAGTTAAGTTAAAAACCTTCTGTAAATCTCTGAGGTCTCATTAAACAACCTTGTGGGTTTTTGAACAACTGTCAACGATTAAATGTGACGATAAAAGACACAAACTACAGCGACAGCTTATTCTGTAATCTTGAGAAAACAAACTTTGTCCAGACCTCTGTCCTCGCAGAGAGACGAAGCTCCCTCAGGTGAGCTGGCGTCTGATTGGTCGGTCACCTCCGCCTGCCGCCTACAGCGTCGGCCTGCAGAAACATCACAGCACTGTGATACCTACAGACTCCTAATAACTGCGTGTGTGTACATAGCTGAGAGAAGAGAAACTATTTGAAAATACAAAGGCGACACTGCTGTCTGGCATTTTGTATTTAAATTATTTATTTTTGTAGATTTTGACCAATGAGCTCCGCTGTTACAGCTGTCACAGTCGTGCTCTTTCTATTGAATAAAGATTTCTAAGAGACTAAACCGTTGTTGTGTGTTCACTTTTTTAAAAAACACATTTCTGAAATAGAAAAGGATGAAAAAATAAAATATTACATATAAAGCTTTTACTGTGCCACAGATCTCAGCTAATATTTTCAGGTTAACATTGTTTTAACATCTTATGGTTTAATGGTTCAGGGGTGAGTTATGTGTCCTGTGAGAGGCTGACCGCCCTGATGACCGACTCCAAGGCGGCTTCAGGTCCCAGAATCCTCAGCAGGCTGTGAAAGGCTTCAGCAGCGCCCCCTACAGCCTGAGAGGGAAACAACTGCAGTGCTGCACAGACAGAGAGGAACAAATCAGATCTGTGATACAGTTTGACCTTTAATGCCATAAAATCTAGATTAAAAAAAAAAGTCAAGTAGTTTTATAGATTTAACAATATAGATACAGATAAAAAACAAAACAATAGGTGTCACTAATTAGAGGGAAAATAGAGCTGGTGGTCAGTTTGTTCACTCCTGTTTAATTAATATTAAATAACTGCTGCTAAAGCTTCATTTGTAATTATATATTATTCACTCTATCAACAGAAAATTTATTAATTTAACTCTTAATTTAACTTTAAGATTCTCAAATGTGTGGATTTGATGTTTTGAACTGAAGATTAAATAAAACAAACTGTAAATATAATCACCTTGAGCTGAAATCAAAACTGACATTTTTCACATGCAAAAATGGAAATACAAATATATAAACATACAGGGAATAAAGTTTGACTTGTTCTACTGTTTACTTGGGAAAGATGTTCTAATTCTCTATATAATTCAAACTGTTGAAACTGTTTAGTCAGTAGGAAATTACTAGAAAATTACCTGTAATATAATATGTGTGTTATCCAGAGCTCAGTCTGACATTTTATCTGCTGGATTCTTTGCTTGGATCAGTAGTTTTTATCTGATAATAGTCTGAGAAAAGGTTTGGTGGAGCCTGTGTGAGCAGCCTGCAGACAATACTCAGGGCTGAAAAATAATTTCATCTATACTTAGAAAGAGATAAAAGACACAAAATTATATTATTTTTAATAAGTAATCAGGTCTCTATAGGAACTAAATTAGATTTTTTGGGGAGAAGTGAGATTAGTGGATTAATAAAGTTTTTTTAAACTATTCCTGAAGGTCAAACAATTAATTTCATAATAATATTTTTTTTGCTATTTATTTTTTTATTGAGCTGAAGAAGCTCTGACGTCTGAAACCAGACCTGCAGCACAGTAAACAGTCTGCAGTGTTTCAGTGTTTGAGTTCAGGTGACAGGAGAACATCTCACCTTTCTCTGGGATCTTTGTCAGCAGGTTGATTTTTGGAGTGACTCCACCCTCTCTGGAGACTTTGACCGACCAATGAACGAACAAGACGCAGCTGTAAACAAAAACGCAGACAGTAGAAGGTCAATAGAGTCAAGTTAAGATCAGTTTATTTACTGTAAACAGCCCTCAAGAGGTTTTTACAGCCTGTACAGCAAATCCCTCAGCAAGACCCTCAATTCAGGGAATAAATAAAATCAAATTTAGATTTCAGTTTCCTTTTTCTTACAGCTGTGCTTCAGAGTGTGTTTAGACAGACAGATACTGGAGAGTTACAGCAGCTACTTCACATAAATAACAAAAAATAGATGAGAAAAAAAACAATTTATTAGAATTACTAAAGCATAACAATATAAAAAAGAGTGTAATGTTTTTCCTAGAGTATTTCTGAGTGTCTTATTACAACATTAAAATAGATTATAAAACTGGACAGCAGCTGATGTAAATACTTGAAGGCTAATATATGTTTTATGTTTAACTATTAGACTTAAAATGTTATTGGTTATTGATTGGTTATTCCCACAGGATAAACAGGGATCTGTTTCATTAATAGTTGAATGAAAATACTGTTATCAAGTAGAGTCAACTGTACATTTAATTCACGAGGATATGAATAATTTAAACTCTGTATATACAGGTGTTTTTTTTTTCTTTACCCAGGAAGCTTAGGATGATTCAGGGTCATGACCTCTGACCTGCAGCCTCCAGGAAGGGAGACGATGGACGGATACTTCTCCTGTACAGGCAGGGAAAGAGGGAGGAGAGAGTTTTAATCATATTCAGGTTTGAGCATGCTCAGTGTGGCTCTGGGACATGAAAAAAGCAATTTTTAAGTCAAAATAAATTGATGAATATTAAGTTTTTTTGTTTGGAAACAACACATTTTAAACGTTCAGACAATTCAACAGTATGTCTGTGTACCTGAACAAGCAGTAGCTATCTGATTTAGTTTTGACATAATCAGGTGTTGTCTAAAAACTTTTACACTTCTTACACACTTCTTATTATTCTATTATTTGGCTAATTTGCGCTAAAAACCATCTGGAGGTTAATATTAAGAATTACCTCTAACATTCTTTAGAAAGAAAGACTTCATAGAAATATTGAGTGACAACTGCTTATTTTCTGCAGATTTTGTCAAGCACAATGACTTGACTTTTTAAAAAATACTTTCATTTTAGTTTTGGTCAAAATACCAGGTATTAGCTATTTCCTGGTCTGTAGTTTCAGAGCTGCTGAAAGAAACATCAGTTGGCCTGTGGGTGGCGCTACAGCCTCTGTTTAATAACCTGAACTCTGGGTTTCATTCATCAAAGTAAACACGAGCCTCTGCACAGAGAGCTTTGTACAGACACAACATTAAACTGTAATGACGATCATGAGGAAACCATGAGTGAATATTTTGAGTGTGAGGTCGTCCTGTTGTTTCATCATCTCCACAGCTGAAATGTCGAGAAATGAAAGTGTCTTTAGTTCCTGTTGAAAGGCTCCAGTTTGTTTCTCATCATGAAAACTAAAAAGGAACATTTGTGAACTTTATGATGCACGACAACAATGTCGAGGAAACGATTAAATCTGTGTTCGAGGAGAATGATTTGAACGAGCTCACAAAAGAGATTCTGGAGTGAAATCTGATCTGATCAGCCTGATAATAAACCATAAAGTTGATTTATTTTACTGCCTCCACTCAGAGAAGACTCTCTCTCTCTCTCTCTCACACACACACACCCTCAGGCAGCGTTTTCCAGTACTCCTCAGTCATTAGGGGTGTGTCTAACAGGTGAGGGGTGTCCAGGTGACTCAGCTGAGAGGCATTTGCAACCATGTGTTTAATCAGAACCAGGTTCCTGTAAGTCTCCACACACGACCAGAACCAGATCTTTACTTTCCTCTACTGTGTTTTTACGGAGCAGGTTTGTCACAGTAAATGTCGTTGGTTGATTTAGAAGAAAACAGCAGCTTTTTCTGTGACTGGAAATATAATGTGTCACTTTAATACTATGAAAACTGCTATTTAATATCTATTTAATTTACAATCATACTGACATAAGTATGAATAAATAAATGTAAAACAAACTGCAAAGAGACCACAAATGAATGCAAAACAGCTGCAAAGACACAGAACAACTGCAAAGACACACAAAATGACTGTAAAAAGACAGACTGTAACTGTAATACACTATATTACATGTCAAGTGATTTTATTCCAGTTCCTTTTCACATAGAGTATTAATGTACGACAGAGGACCAGCAGGGACAATATGGCCTTGATTATGATTATAGCATATTTTCCAATACTTTGCAGCAACATATCACAATGATTCCTAATGATATAATTAATTTAATGAATGCACCCTGGACCTGGATAAGCAGAATAAAACTGATGGATGCATTAAACCAATTAAATATGATTAATTCATTTTGGTTTTTGCCAAAATCAACACAAGGACTGAACTCAGGAAACACCACTTTTGGTTTAGTGTGTGGTGTAAGACTTTGGGATTTTTTGGGGAAAATATTCAGTTCATTCAATCTGTATAGCACCAAATCATAACATTCATTATCTCAAGGCAATTTAAAGAGTAAGAGCAAGAGAGAGAGCAACGCAACACTTCTCAACATGAGCGAGCACTCGGAGACTGTGGAGAGAAAAACTCTCTTTAACAGGAGGAAACCTCAGACAGAGCCGGACTCAGGGTGGCCTCTAGAAGAGAGAGAGAGACCAGGAACAGCTGTAAATATTATTATTATTAACCTGCAATTTAATGATTTATACAGGCGGACAACAACTTCTCAGGTGGCTCTTTCTGAAAGTCTGTTATATTGTTTCCCGTAACAAAGGGACCAGTGTCTGTGAGTTTTTTTTTCCTGATCAAATGGTTTGACTGAATGACAGGTGTTTATCTTGCCCACCTCATTTATATCAATGAGGGGAGGCTAAATAACAGAAACACCTTCCACCTAAATCGTGGTACACATTACAAGATAATCATTCGACCTGAGCCCCCCCATGTTTAAACATAAACATGGTTATGATCAGAAAAACTGTTGTATGGGGGCCGAGCACACACGTGTTTGACTGTGCGAGTTTTGAGAGTCCCTTTCCAAGCATGTCAGAGAGTCTACGGTGGCCGTCAGGTGACAAAATGGTGTCAACTACCGTACTGACTTGTCTGTCCAGGGAAGAGGTTCGTTTATATAGCTGATGTTTAGATACTGGATTTAATTGTCAGTCTGTAAAAATTGAAGTAATAGCTGACTTCGTCTTCTGTATATGTTTTTGGCCAACAGATTCCTTTCAGTGTTACACACTGGTCCATTAAGCTGTAACAGGGGTTTGTGTGTCTGTTTTGTGTCTAGATAAAAATAGAGTTGATTTTCCTCATTTAGTGTCAGGGTTTGATCGCCTGTAGGGGTTAAATGTGTTAGTGAGCAGAGAACATTTTTTCTCACTGACACTGACGTGGGATGTTTGGTCATGTGTGACCTCTGACCTCTGTCCTTCGTGCTGCTGTAAACTCTTTAACTCTGTTACTTTCACCACAGAGCTGGAGCAGCCTTCATGTCTCAGCTCGCCTTAATAAATCTACTTTTCCCCCTTTTTTTAAAGATATGTTGTACTTGACTCCTGTCAGTGTGCAGTGCGTTAGCAGTGTCCTCCCTCAGACAGGAAGACAGATATCAGACCTGTCTCTCTCTCTCTCTCTCCCTCTCTCTGTCTGTCTATTGCTCTCTCTCTCCCTCGCTCTGTCGTTTTGTCTCAGCTGCAGTACAAATCCTGGCTTTCCTTCACAGCTCTATTAGCCTGCTCTGCTCAACACAACTGCTCCACGCTCTGGGACACGCCGACTCCCACACACACACACACACACACACACACACATTTAACAGTATCATCACACACACTCTAACACACACACACCTCTCCTGAAGCTTCAACAGAACCAGAGGAGGAGAAAAGAGGGTGGAAGAAATTGGCCTCGTCCTGCAGCCGCCTTCAAACTGCTGGTAATGTAGAGTTAATGTCTGTCTGTCTGTCCTCAGCTCCTCCCCTCACTCTCTCCCTCTTTATGTCTGTCTGTCTTTTGTGATTTGTAAACAGCTGTTTCAGTTGCTGCAGAAGGTTTCGCTGTAGATGATCTCCTTCAAATATCCAGCTGAAAAAAAACCAAATACTTTGTACCCGTGACTTGCAGGATCTTGACAAAACCTGATAAGAACTTGCTCAGATCTGGACTAGAATGGATCTGAAGAAGCCACATTTTTAACTTTCAGGATACATGCACACGTCTGTCTACTTCCTGTTTTTGATGCAGTACTTCTCATATTTCCCCCTCAGCTCCCCGATGATGTTCTGTCATGTTTCAGAACATTAACTCTGAGCCGTGGGAACATTTCAAGATTTGGGAAGAGGTGCAACTAGATCAGGCAGACCATCTTTATTCAGGTTTTAACATGTTTTTGCTAAGAGTGTTTTCTAAAACCTGGTTTTCAACAACCATTGTTACTGTTCTCTGCCTTGGTTTCATTGGCAGGCAGTTATTTGACAAGAAAATATAAAAAAAAAAACACCAAACAAACTTAAAACAGAAAATAATTGGCTGCATTTTCTCTTCATCAGTTTGTACACAGACGATGATGAGACTGTTGAGTCAGACACACAGAGGTTCTGAGCTGCCACACGTGCCGACAAATGAGACCCACAACTGTGTCTTTAAGACTTGACACAAACTGACTTGCTGCTGCCAAAATTGGAGACACAAAGCTGACCCAAGACCTGGCCCATGCTAGGTAACAGAACTCCCTAGTGGTGTGAAAATGGCAGGGTAGTTTGTTTAGCTGGTTTGGATCAGTCGACTGAGTTGATCTCTCCCTCAGAGGTGCAGAGCGTACAGTTCACTTTGTCAAAAATGCGACTGAAAAGAGAAGATGTTTTAGGTCTTTGAGGATATCTTGGTCGGCAGCGTTAGTCTGCAGGAACTTAACACGACACACAGCCACCGTCTCTGCTTCTTCTGTTATTATAGGGAGGTAATAATAAAAGGAAGTTCCTGGAGCCTTCATGAGTTGGTGGTAGTGCTGTTGATTGTGATTGGTTGAGCACAGAAGAGCAGAGTAGTGAGGAGTGCCCTGCTGGACAAACCGACAAGTCCAGGCTGTCACCAGTGTTTGTGGAGAGGACAACACTCATAGGGAGCTGTGGTCAATCGATTCAAAACCAAAAAGCCAGACCAGAAGATTTATCAGAGCTACAACACACAGCCAAACAGAGCAGGGAAAATTAAAAACATGAAGCAAGATTATAATATAAACCTCACAATGTCGGGGCGGTGCAAACTTAAAAAGTACAAAGTGGTTTGATGCTCTGGACAGTTATTATATTATACAGATACTAAACCCAGTAACAATACAAATGAAAAAGCTCAGTAACTTGTTCCAGTTTTTTAGATGACTCATGACAGAAACTCTGGGAGAAGACACACGGTTTTACAGATGCCACAAAAACAGAAGTTAAATTGTAAACATGAACAGCTCCAGAACCTTAAAGCAGTGGATAAATCACTTATCCTGTATAATAAGTTTAAGGGACATCATAAACCTGAAGAACATGTTCCTCAGTCAAACATTTTTTAATTCCACTGGTTCATGAGAAGAAAAACTAACTGCTGTTAATTTGAGGAGATTCAATAATATAACAAAAGAAAATGACTAAACTGAGAGAGAAGGAAACACACTGTGCGTGCAAACTGGTCAGGAGTTGTTTATCAAAAATGTTCTCTCTTGAAATGAACTGGGCTTTGTAGTTTTTCTGAAACAACTACTTTCACAATTAATAGACAAAATGATGCTTAAAAAACAAGAAAAATACACTGAAAAGAATCGCTATTTGCTGCTAAAGACTGACTTGTTTTGAATGAGGTGAACTAACTGAAGGTGAAGCTGGAGGAGTTTGTGGTCAGACAGTGACTATCAGACAGTTTTAGAAAAGTAAAACTAACTCATGTTGTCTCAAAAAAGTCGCACATTAAGACACAATGTTAGAAAGAAAAAGTTTTTCTGAAGTAATTTTAACTATTTGAAACAGTGAAGTAAGTAAACACAGCAGCAGAAACAGCAAAACTTCAGCGTCAAACTTTCATTAAACTACACACACACACACACACACACACACTCGTGCGCGCCTGCAGGTTATTTTTATCCTCTGCTGCTGTTCCTGCTGGAAGTCTCTCCGTCTGAGCCTGCTCATCCAGAAACTGAACTGCTGAATATTTTCCATTTCTCTCCCCTCCCTCCCGTTTTCTTTCTTCTGTCTCAGCTCACACACAGATCTATCTCTCTCTCTCTCTCAGCAGTGAAATCTACTTTCCAATTGGTCGGCGTTGAGTCGAGGGGGTAGGGTCTCTGACTGTGGAGCTGCAGACTTAAGTTTTGTTTCATCCCAAAAAAAGAAAAAGTGAATGATTAACAGATGTGTGGGTGGATATCATGAATAAGTGAAACCCACTGAGCATGACCTGCAATGTGTGCACTGTGCTCTGGAAAAACTTCATGGGAGCTGTAGTTTTTTTCCCGAATGTTTATAAATTAATGAGTGTTAACTTTGTTAAAATTGCAAAAGTTAAGATTCTTGCATCAAGTGCTGCAGTAGATGATAATTTATCAAACGGCCCATTTACACCTCAGCTTCACATTTAGGCTAAATGTCCAGAACAGTGCCGTGAAGTGTCTTTTACACAGTTCACGGTGTCTAAGTGAATAATGGAGTGGTTTTTGACACAACATAAAAAGTGTTAGGTGCTTTAGATTCTCATCTATCACACAGTATCATCAAGGAGGCATCAGACCACAGATTAATTCTGCAACAGGGGAATGAGCCTAAACAAACAGAACTATGCTCAGAGACAAGAAGAACAAGGAGTCCTGCAGCAGATGGTCTGACCCCTACAGAGCCCAGAAAAAACTGTGGCAACTTCTCCAAGATGCCTGGAATAATCTACCTGACAAGTACCATGAAAAACTGTGTGCAAGTGTATCGAAGAGATCTGGTGCTGTTTTAAAGGCAAAGGGTTGTGAAAGCTTTCTTACTTTACTTTTAGTCCCTAAAACTTTGGTGCACAACTGTACCGTCTCTGGTCAGATCACAAATCTGACTCCAGTCCATCTCAGTCCAGAGGATGGTGGTGTTAATGCACCTACAGCTGTTCAACATCACAGAATGAATAACATCTACTTACACAAGTACAGTTTAGTTATTAACAATTAGCCATCACCAAACACAAACACATGGACTTATGGTCTTGACAGCCTCTCCATCATCCATACATGGTTTGTGTGCTAGTTTCTGTGCTAATTCAAGATGTAGTCAGCAAAAAGTCTCACAATACTATGAAACACGAGTCACATCCTGCAGCTGTTTGTTGTTTGAGTCAGCATTAATGTCAGGAGTGGAACTAGAGTTGGATTACAGTGACTTTTAATTAAATGCTGATATCAGCTCCATGAACTGATCTGACCCCAGTTATTACAGTTTGATGTGGATTATTTCTTGGTCCCAGAATCAGGACTCGACACAGGAGCCAGGATTAGGGCTGAAAAGTGCTCTGAGAGTGAAAATGGTAAACTGAGGTCCAGTCTCTCTGTTGGAGACACTCCTGCTTCATACGATATTTTCAATAAATAAGAAATGTACCAAATGTTGTAGCGATCTTAACTGTCCTAAAAGATTATAATAAAGAAGTTTCCCAAACCAGAAATGTGCTGAGATAAAAATAACATATAAATGGTGACTGGATGAGATGTTGCATCTGTTTTTTCTGAGTAAATTTACAGAAACATAAACATTAATTTGTTTTCTGGCCACTTGACAGCAAGGGAACAAGTTGCAAACACAACATCTTATCCTATTACCACCTAATAAAGTCTTAACATGCAGCTCCACAGAGACACGATGGAGTCATTTTTGTCTCTAACTAATGAATAAGTCCAACGTTCTGTCTCTTTTTAGCTCTAGTTTGGTCTACACCACCTCCTGAGAAAAATACCTGTCAAAGCTGCAACAACCTAAACAAGCAAAAACTGGGCACCTTTCCAACAAATCAGAGGCTCCCGTCATGCACTGGGGCACAGCTACAGCACATTTATTACTGTTATTGAGGTTGATACAGGAGAACTGGTTCAATCTGCTCCACTCAGAGGGGGAATCAGACAGAGGACAAACTATCAGGTGTGTGAAGGTGTGTGTTAGTGTCAGATCTCTGCTTTAATAATGACAGGACTGCTGTGAGTAGACTAGTTATTACACACACACAGAGCGAGAGAGAGAGGGAACCGGCCATTAGGACCCCAGCAGAGAGCTATATGAGGACTAACAGCAGCACTGACAGCTCTTTCTGTCAGAGAATCTGCTGCAGGTAAAAACCTCTTCTCTCTTTCTGCTGTTGTTTATTTTTAAGCGGGTGGAGAAAGTAAAATGAGGATCTGTTTGTTTGGTTTCTGAAATAAATTTAAGGTGAGGGTCCCTTGTCCCTGGTCGAACTCAAGCTTTGGATGTTGCGGTTTGTGTTTAGTGCGTTAAACTCAGAAGCTGTAGGATGTCCGGCGTTTCTGAACTTTTTATTTCCAACCATGGCAACTGGGAGAATTAACTGTTTTCTATTCTCCTTTTGTCTCTGACGCATCCCATTAACCTGCTGTACTCCTGCTGAGGAACCAGTGAAGTCTAGGGTCGGGTATCGAACCCATTTCCTCTTGGGTACAGGCGGAAACGCATTTGTAGCACTGAGCATCAAAAACTGCTTGTGTTTATGTTTAGACTAGATTTAACATTTAATAAAAAAGGTGTTTTAATTACTGGTATCAGAGCCTGAATCTGGTCTCTGCTGCTACAGGGATGAGGTGGTGGCTGGTGGTAGCCAGTCTGTGGCTGCTGGTGGTCCTGACCATCCCGGACGCCCAGGGCAAGTTCAGAGTGCGCAACCAGGACGGTGAGATCCGCAGGGGGAAGAGGAAGAGGGACGGAGAAGGTAAGACTCTCTGAAAACTGTATCTGTAAACTATAACAGTTGGATTGAGACATTGATAATGATACTAAGACCATGTGTTGCAGGTCATGGGCGGGCCAGGGCGGGGCGCTCTAGACCTCTGAAGATCAGACTGGTCCCAGGTCCCAGTGTCCCAGTAGAGCCCAGAGAAAACCAGAGGAAACACTCTGGTCTTGGACTCCTACAAGAACCTTCAAGAACAGCACTCCAGCTACAACGTCATCCCAGGTCAGTGAGACCAGTAACTTGGCTTTGACCCAGGTCAGTGAGACCAGTAACTCGGCTTTGACCCAGGTCAGTGAGACCAGTATCTCGGCTTTAATCCAGGTCAGTGAGACCAGTAACTCGGCTTTAATCCAGGTCAGTGAGACCAGTAACTCGGCTTTAACATGGATCAGTGAGACCAGTAACTCGGCTTTGACCCAGGTCAGGGAGACCAGTAACTCGGCTTTAACATGGGTCAGTGAGACCAGTAACTCGGCTTTAATCCAGGTCAGTGAGACCAGTGACTACTCAAGATGCTCTGATCTGATCAATGTCAGATACAGTCCACCTCATGGTTTCTTAATCATTTTCATAGAAAGCTCCATCACAAGAGGTCCTGCAAAAACCATCACATCGCCTCCTGACATCACGTTAACCACGATGTTAACTATCCCTCTGACAGTGACGAGTCTCATTATGTTCAGTTGGTTTCTGTGGTGGTTTCACTGGACGAGAAGCTGTGTGGGGTAAAACCTCCACTTGTAGTCTGATTCTGACATGTTGGCTTCTGTGGGAATTAAACTCCTGCAAAGATACATGTTAATGTTTCGACAGATCCTCACTTAGAAAGGTGTTATGGGTAACTGATTTCATGCTTTAAGCCTATAAAATCGAGAACATACTGTATCTATTATGATACATCCAACAATACTCCTCATAAAGCCTGTTTTAATTGAGAACATAAACATTTAGACGGTAACTGCAGCAAATTTCACCAGTCTTCAAAGCGTGAACCAACATGGAAACAATGGCAGAGTGTAAATGGTACGTTACATAACAGTTTTCTAGTCAATAAAACCTTAGTTCGGTAAAAATATAAAACTGAATAAAAACATTTTAATCAGACTGGATGTATGAGTGCAGTCAGAGAACACTTTCAGCTTGTTCTCATAATGAAACTGCTTGTTATTACAGCTCAGTAACTTAATGACAAATCATCACATTCCAACATGAACAGAAGGGAAAACCATCTGTGGGAAATGAGCTCGTCAGAAAAAGAAGTTTTGAAAAATCCGACCACACGGAGACGAGGACAGAGACTCCAAACAAGAGCCTCAAAGCCACGTGGAAACCTTTCAGTTAAAAGCAATAAAGCCAGCATTATGTAATTAGTGGTGGCAGTCTGTTGTTGGGAGCTGGAGAAGATTTTTTTTCTTCTTCTTTGTTTTCATTTTAACTATTTGTTTCTGTTCTCGCTGTTGTTTGAAACATGAGAACGTTTCTTTGCTTTGTGTTCAGAAGCAGCAGCAGACACAAACTGACTGCAATGAAACAACAACAGCTGAACAGATCAGATCGCAGTTTACAGAAACAGAAAGTCACAGATGTCGGACCAAGACGACTTCTACTGAAAAGTCTGATCACGTTAGAAAAGAAACATTTTATTTGCTTTGTTTCGTGTGGAGCAGAATGCCTGTCTGGTCACTGTGGCAACCAATCAACTTCGTATACAAATAACTTGAGCGTGAAGCTTCATTCTTGATTCTGGCAACAGCACAAGTCTGACAAAATAATCTTAGCTTAGGATCAACCTACTAGCTTTCCTCCAGAACTTTCAACCCTAAATCTCACCCGCAGATGGTTTCTCAGCCGTCATTACATGAAGTGTGAAACTTCTGCCAAGTAATAACAAGATCATTTTCTCAAATTATCAGGTACATTTACATCCAAGTGAATTGAAGAAAATGCAAATTAGGGCTGAATAATTAATCAAAATATTACAGAAATCACAATATGGCCGAATACAGTATCCGAGCTGCAGGACCATTGTGGTGTTAGAGATGCCCCGGCCTACAAATAATACTCTCCAGATGTAAAGGGAACATGCTTGTTTGGTATAGACCTCAACAAAATCCATATTGTTCAGCCCTGATTCACATTATCTAGGGTTATCTGAAGAGGGTCTGGTACATTAATGCCCCCAACTTGCATCAAGATTTATTAGAAATATCTGTGTTTACTATCCGTTAATGCATCTTCTCTATCGAGACACTAACTTTTGAACCTTAGCTAAGTTTCAAAAGCAAAGTTTAGGTTAGATTATCTAATGTTGTGAACACAAAACCATATTCTTGGGGGCTCAGTATTCTTGCAGAGCCTAGGGTGACATCTTCAAATGTCCTGTTTTGCCCAACTATTTGTCCAAAACCCACAGGTATTCAGTTCGTGATGATATAAAACAGAGAAATGCAGCTAATCCTTACATTAGAGAGGTTGGTCACGAAGACTGATAAATGATTAATTATTAAAATGTAGTGGTGATCAACAAGTCACATGAAAATATGAACTGAACACTGTCTGATGTCTGAGTCTGATGGTCTCTGTATTATTTACACAAAACCCTGCAATTTACTAGACAACGACGAGTGACAGCAAGACGATATTTTCAGAGAAAAGAAAAGCTCTAAAGTATGTGTGCTCCAGTAGAGATGACAGGGTGACAGACTCACTGCTCACAGTGCAGAGGACAGAGATAATAGAGAGACAGTATTTAAGAGAAATAACCTGAGCCTCTTAACTACCTGTGTTTCTATAGAACTGACAAAGAGCATACCATTAGAAAGGATAGATGACAGACAGGACAGACTTACAATAGACTCAAAGAGCCTCTTCCTGCTGTATCATAGTGGTTTACAGTCTTTCTTACTGACTCACTGCCAGTCACAGCCTCGTCCTGCCCCAGGTCTGATGTTGAAAGGTGAAGTTAATGCAGAGGGAGGAGTGGAAACGCTACAAATCACTGCTTTGTCTGGTTCTGATGGTAAAGTACAAGCTTTAGATTTGACTAGACGTACACAGTAATTACTGCAGCAGGGCCTGCTGCTGCTGAGTAGGATGAAAAAGGTCTCAAAGCTGTGACCTACAGGTTGTTCTGGACCTCTGAATCACTGCCCACATCTGAGCTGCCAAAAAATTCTGTTGGTAAAAGGTGGATATGTCACTTGGCTCTGATTGGTTAAGGGCAAAATACCTCCTAATACCCCAAAACATAAACATCACATCAGAGTAAACAATGCTGTAAAGTGAAAATGAAAAGGCAACTCAGCCCGACTATCAGGAAACATAAACCTCAGACTCTTCTTTTCCACTGGTACCAGAATTATTTACAGTTACATCTTTTCCTAATCCAAACAAACATGGCAGCCAAATGGTTAAGACTCACATCTTATGACTGCAATGTAAGGGACCTTTGCTACAAGTCTTACTGCTCTCTCTGTCCCCCCCACCCCCACTTTATGTCTGAAAAAAACAACAATAAAAAAAGATCAAGGTCAGCCAGAGATGACTAGCTCCTGAAGGGAGTAGTAGTAAAGTAGCCTTTTGTCTAGTAATAGACTACTACAGCAGAGCTATGCTTCAGGCTCATGGAGGACTTTTATCTACACTAAAGTGTGCTTTTATTTTGAAGGCTCACTGGCAAAATAAAATGTGAATGAAAAGAAGCACCACACTTGCCTCATTCACTGCCATAAATTAAACTGTCCCCCACAGCTCAACGACTGTGCCATGTGTTACTTAAACCAAAATTATACTTTCAGCATCTTCAACTTAAATGTTGCCATGCGCCCATGTTATTGAGGGGTCTGAGCAGACGTCTTGCACACGTGAAGCACAAATTTTATGACCACGCTGACTGTATGAGGCAACTGCATGTGTGAGTACATCTGCCTACACAGACACGCAGTGTATTATGAATGAAACCATGTCTGTGTGTCCAGTCTGTGTCCATAGGGATTATATGAAGGTCTTAAAAGAGAGTTAAATGTTTTCTCATGCTGGCCTCTGCTGCTGTGTTAGTAGACTTTGTAGACTTTTACTCCCTAAACAAAAGTTTCTGAACCATACTGAAACAGTGAACTGAATGTTAATGTGTCTGTGTTGTTTCAGGTAAGCAGGGCCAGTGCGTGTACCAGGGTCTGACTATGTTCGACCAGGCTGTCTGGTCTCCAAAGCCCTGTGTGACTTGTCTGTGCACCAGAGGGCGGGTGGTTTGTGACGAGATCACCTGTCCTAAAGTGCACTGCCACTTCCCCTTCACCCCCGCCGGGGAGTGCTGCCCTGTCTGCATGGAGCCAGGTAGAAACACACAGCATGTGTAACGCCATGGTGCAACATACAGAGGCAACAGAGATGGAGCAACATTTCTGACAATCAGGGCCAGTGTTTGAAGGGTTTCATTCATTCAGCATTTTCTTTAGTTTCTCACCAGTAAAACAGAAGATGTCTAATTTTTGAAATGAAACTTTTTTACTCATCACTTGTTTCCAGGAATAAATTAAACATTTCCATCTCTGAGGCCTCAGCATGTTGCTCTCTGTTTCCATCATGGCTTTAAAAATGTGGTTAGCACATTTTGGGTCAGTCAACACACATGTTGTGAGAGCTTTAACATCGTCTGTATGTTGGGAGATACCACATGTTGTTTCTGACATGTCCAGGCTTGGTTTCCACCAAGATGTCAGTTCAATCTTCATCAAAGTGAAGATTGGATGTACGACTGAATCTACAATAAACACAGTGCATGTATGAAGGTGAAGCAGGAGGATGACTTATCACTGTATGTAGATGAATACAGCATTAACCTGTAACCATAGAAACATGTAGGTATCTGTTTACATCAGTGTTGTAGTTCTAAAGTCCAGGACTCAAACTTGAGCTTGACTTGAGGGCCTGATTTTCAGGACTTGTGACCCGGCTTGGACTTTAGCATTGACCACATTCAGACTCAGAAGTTGGAGATGAGGATTTTGTTAGGGTTTTTTTTTTTTATAATAGGCCGTAATAAATTGGCATATCAAGTCAAATCAAACTTATCTATATAGCGCTGATTCACAGCACAGATTATCTCAGGGCACCTTCCATATAGAGCAGGTCTAGACTGTCCTCTCTAATATTTACAGACCCAACAATTCCCACCATGAGCAAGCATTATGTGACAGTGGAGAGGAAAAACTTCCTTTTAAGAGGCGAAAACCTTGAGCAGTTCAGTTTTGTGCAAAGACGGGCATAATGTAATGGGGATGTGACTTTTTTGGTGACTCCGACTTGAACACTGGGGACTCGAAACTTGAGGTTTAGTGACTCGACAACAACACTGGTATACATACACTGTCTATAAACTATCTGCTGTATGTATGGAGTTTACTGTGAAGGAAAACACACAGTCTGCAGACTAAAAGCTGATTTATACTCTGAGGAAAATGATAGTAATTATCGCTGAAATAAATATCCGCTGATATGTTGTTCTAGCTCTAAGTGTGACTAAAGATTTTTTCTATATTCACAGGATGTTGAAAGGGTCTGTTTGATCAGCTTGTTTCTCTGATTACTTGAGATCCAGATGTAAGACCCTGAGAATATGGAACATACATTCACTTTGTCATCAGAAAAAATTAATTAAAATAAAATCAAATTTAGATTCAGCAGCAGCTAGGACCAACATCAGCTAATGGAAGACTGACTTTACCTGACTGTTGTACAGATACAAATTCAATGGGATTTAGTCCAGACTGGTCTACAGCAGCAGTCTGATGCTCTGTAGTTTCAACAAGCTGGTCATATATCTGTCTGTCTGTCCACAACACTAACACACAGCTGTCTGTCTGTCCACCTCCTGTCTGTCTGTCTGTCCTCTACCACTTTCATCTCCGTCCTGTATCATTCTCTTTTAGTTTTCTCTATTTTCTTCCTATTTTTTCCTCCTCTTCTTCCTGTCTGTCTCTACTCTCCTATTTCTATCCCCTTTCTTCTTTCCTTCTTTCTACTCCATCACCTTTTTCTTTCCTCTCGACCAACTCCTGCCTCCTGCCGTCTGATTAGCTGCCCCGCACCACCCTAAACCCATCCCAGACCCTGACCTCAGCCTTGACCTTTCTGGTGACTCTCCAGTTCCTAGCGACCCCAGCGAGCCTGTGACTCCGCTGACCCAGGAGGAGATCCAGCGAATCCTCTGGCGAGAGGAAGAGGAGCACCGCGAGGAGGAGGAGCGCCTAAGGAAGAAGGATGAGGCAAGGAAGAAGAGGAGGAAGCAGAGGAAAGAGCAGGCGGAGAGACAGAGGAAGATAGTGGAGGAGAAGAGGAGGCAGGAGGAGGAGGCTCTGAAGCTGCAAGTGGAGAAAGAAGAGGAGGAGTGGAGGAGGCAGATGGAGGAGTTTAGGAGGCAGGAGGAGGAGAGGAGGAGACAGGAAGAGGAAGACAGGAAGCGGAAGGAGGCAGCAGAGAAAGAAGCAAGGGAGAGGGAAAGGAAGCTGGAGGAGGAAAGGAGGAGGCAGGAAGAGATTCTGAGGCAAGAGCTACTGGCCCTGGCCGAGGAGGAGGAAGAGGAGCGGCAGGAGGAGGCAGAGGAGGAGGAGGTGTGGCTGAGAGGTGATGTGTTTCAGATGCTGCCAAAAGAACCTGAAGAACCTGAGGAACCAGACCTCCTTCCTGCTCCAATCCCAAATCCTCCCGCTGCGACAGATGATGAGCTGAAAGAGGTGGAGGAGGCAGAGGAGGTGGAGGAGGAAGGCGAGGAGGTGGTGGTAGGGAACAGAGGAGGTCTCCCTCCAGGTTGTGACATTTCCGATGTTACAGTGACATGTGAGAACGCCAAACTCACCCACTTCCCTCCTCTCTCCATCCCTGAGCTCAAATCTCTCAGTCTGGAGGGTAAGTTGACAACACAACAAGACGAGGAGCTGAAACACTGCAACTTCAACAACTTTAACTCAACTCCACTGTATTTTACTGAATCTAAATCCACAACTGAATATCATACTTTACAGGTTTACAATTTAAATTATGGATCTAAAATGACTGAAAGCTTAAGTGGGAGATTTTGACTCCACAAACTGATCCGATGCAACCGGCTAATTGTTTCACCAGAGAACGCTCGCCACACTGTCGGTCTCTTTGACAACAAAAACACACAGTACACTTATGATTATAGAGTGACATTACAGAGTGGGGCTCCTTTTAAATCACAACGTATCTTTGGCTGAGTTAGACATAGCAGGGAGGACATTAACCATACAACCCAGTATCAACGTTAATTATCTAAAGCTGACGAAACCTGTTGCTAACCTTAATTAATTAAACTGCCGGTCAACACCAGATAAAAATGAAAAAATGACAGATTTCTTTCTACAAAAATTCCCTGCAAGATTGGTTAGACTTGCAGCCCAGCAAATCCGGGCATTTTATCAAACTGGAACCAGAATAAAAAAATGAAACCCGCTATTAGAACCCAACCCAGTGTATTTTGGGACAAACGATGCAAACAAATAAAACACAGGCAAACTAAGAAAAGCTCACTTACAGAAACAGACTGCAGTTATAGAAATCCTGCTAAATTTCCTGCTCTCAATAATGTTGTGACTTGCAGGCAACAACATCAGCAGCATCCCAGCAGAAGCCTTCAACGGCATCCCCAACCTGGAATGGATCAACCTGAAGAAAAACAAACTCACCTCTGCTGGCATCAATGCTAAAGCCTTCAAAGTAAGACACCAATGCAGCCCTTCAGAATAAAAGCCAACAAATTTCTTTCTGTCCCTCAATTCTAGTGTTTCTCTAGCACAAACCTCACCATCAAATACCTCCCAGTATCACCATTACATACAGTATGTTTATGTGTCAGGGTCTGAAGATGCTGAGACGCCTGTACCTGGACGGGAACCTTCTGGAGGCCGTGCCCTCCGACCTCCCCCCAACCCTGCAGGAGCTAAAGATCAATGAGAACAGATTGAGAGGGATCGACGAGAACAGCTTCCAAGGTACTAATAACAACATCCCATAATGCACCTGCAAATTTGTTTTTAAGCTGCTGTTGAAGCTGCAGTGATGGATGGTGGCCAAACCCTCCTTGATTGCCAAGCTTTTGCCTCTGATAGAGAATAATCAAACTTTGTGTGACCTAATTCACAGATGGTATAAAGAAGGGGAAAAGTGATGTTTATACATATTCTTTATCTTTAAGATCTGAGCGGCCTAGTGATTCTGGAGCTGGAGGGAAATCTGCTGAGTGAGGCGAATGTCGATCCCCTGGCCTTCGCTCCCCTCATCCAGCTCTCCTACCTCAGACTGGGTAGAAACCACTTCCGCACCATACCACAGGGCCTTCCAACATCGCTGCTGGTATGAAGTAATATCTGTTTACATAACTATCACTCATCATTCCACACATAGCCACCACACTTCATTTCTGCTTTATTTGACAGCCTTAAGTAGAGAGAGACAGGGAAGGCGGGGGGGAGAGGGGAAATGAGATGCAGTAAAGGGCCTAGGCCTGATACGTGGTGTGTGCTCTACCCAGTGTGCCACCAGGGCACCACCAAATGTTTGCCTATCTTTGTAAAAGTCCAAGTCTGTACTGGGTTAAAAAAACATGGCCACAGCTGGCGTGATGATGCCACAAGAAAATTGGACCTAGGTGAAACTAGTCATCATGGATCAACCCTTAATGGTGCCATAAGTTTAAAGGACTCATTGTGAACCCTCCAAAAAAACAAAAAAAGAAAAACCAATAACAAATATTTAGACGATCAATTCCAGAAGAACAAATCTTATCAATGCTCTGAATATGAAGACATATCATTTTAAAAAAGATAATTGTGACTGACTCTGTGGACAGCCAATTAAGGAATCTGGAGGATTTTAAGGAGCTAAATGGGCTTTTGGGACAGAAATAGGTACAACGCTCAATAAAGTAATCTATGAACCTACTGGCAAAATGTAAATTTAAATTAAATCTCATCAGACATTCAGTCACGTTATCAGAGGAACTGGCAGCATTCTGACTTTAGATTTGCTGATGCATCAGTATTTTCTTTTTGGCTCTGATGTACCCGTCCACTGAATAAACTCTGCTTCTACCTGTGGGAAACCAGTCCTCCCAACTTGTAATTATGGCTTCTGGTTAACCACAAACACCAGCGACATGCTGTTGCTGTAAAATCCACCCTAAAATCAACTTCGTGTTAACTTCTAATTTCTACACGGTCACTGCAAATCCAAAACCCCACACCTTTTCTTATCATTAGTATTGAAGCTCATGGGCTACATTTAACATTTGTTATTTGCTGAATAGCTCTGGTATTCCAGGATTTATCAAACACTTTACCTCTGTATAATCATGGACGATTTTTTTTAAAACAGACTGTCGGTAAAAACGACCAAAAACTGTAGGTGAATTCAATTTTGGGGTGGATTATGCATTTATAACCTGAAACAGTCCCAACAAACCACAGGCTTGTCTGCCAAGAATCTCAAGGAAAAAAAACACTCAGTAAACACAACTGTTTAATGACAAACTCGTAACACCTCTACTGTTGCTTTCATACTGGCCTCATTAAAAGATAAAAAAAAGGACATTATTATAAAATCTGGCTATAACGGACCCTAAATTCCAGCAACTGTCCATAAGCCTTTGTGACCTGAATGATAACAAATATTTATTTTCTTTTTTCTGCCTGTCTGTCGTTCAGGAGCTGTACTTGGAGAACAACCTGATTGAGGAAATCTCAGAGACAGTTTTCAATCAGACAAGAAGTCTGAATGTGGTTTCTCTGAGATACAACAAACTGGATGAGACCAGGATCGCCCCAATGGCCTGGATCAACCACAGGTCTGACAAAAAAAAAAAATCCCACCATCACCCATGATCCTCCAGGGTCACGGGAATTTAGAAGCTAAAGTTTCAGCTGACACCAATATGAATATTTCAAGTATTTTAAATCCTCCTCTCATCTCCTTCCTCTGCAGAAATCTGGAGTCCATTGACCTTTCACATAATGACCTCTACCTGGTTCCGTCCTACCTGCCCAGATCTCTGGTCCATCTAGTGCTGGTGGGAAACAACATAGAGAGGATACCTGGTAGGCGCAAAGTGCTGATGAACACCTGGCTGACAAATATGACGCCGAGCAGATGGGAGAGAGCATGATACCTGGAGGATTTCCTCAACAACTTTTAGCCCCCAAAGAATTAAGAACGGCATACAGCTATATTTCTAGAGACATGAAAAGAGCTCTCTACTGACTATGTAGGTGATAGATTTCCAACCTTTTTAGTGGTGGCTCTGCCATGACTGCATCTGTACATCATGTAATAGCTGATGGACAGGTTAATTTTACAGTTTTCCACTGTTTTCCAACTTAATGAAAATCAATATTGTATGAATTAATCGTGACAGGTTTTGCTTCCAATGGTTGACGCCTGCTTTGGAGACAAACTCCTGAAGCCAAATTGCTCAGAAAATGACACTAAATCCATGTTCCAAGTACTCTTAAGGGTTGGCTGCAGTGCTGTTGGTCACTGGTTGAGCTAATGAGGAATAAGTACAACGAACACAGAAGTCACCAGTTTTATCACTGCAGTTGTACAGAGCAGGACAACTGATACTTCACAATATGTTTACTTTGCTTCAATATAAATGCTAATATTAACAGTAGTTCTGTGTTTCAGTCATTTTTAAATCAAAAACTACAATAATTCTGCAGTTCCAGGTTCCCCAGTGTGAGGAATCCTTGCTTTTCTGTTCAGTATCATTGTAAATTGAATATCTATTGATTTTGGATGGTTAAATTGGTCGGTTGAGAAAAATAACATGGTCATTATACAGACATTATACTGGTAATCAATCAATAATAACAGTAATAGCTAGTTGTACATAAAAAAAACATGATCGTGGTCTCTCCCCCAGTTTCCTTCATCTCCATCTTGATCTCCACAGGTTACGTCTTTGCCCACATGGACCCCGGTTTAGAGTACCTCTACCTCTCCTACAACAAACTGGATGGGGAGGGGATTGAACCAGAGTCGTTTTTCGGCTCATATCACTCCATGGTGGAACTGTGTCTGGATCACAACCAGCTGGTCAGTGTGCCATCTGGTATCAACGAGATGACCAACTTACACTTTCTCAGACTCAACAATAACAAGATCAGGTATGATGGCAACATCCATAAATATGGAGTTGTTTTCATTGTTAAACAACTTGTACTCGTGTGTAAGTTTGGATTCCTTCAGTTTTCATACTTCAATTATCTGCAGAGGTCACCTCATCTCCAAAACCAATGGACCCCAATAATTAAAGCTGACAAAAACTAAGCTAAGGAGCAGCTTAATTCTCTGATAACTTAAGATCCAGACATCCGATGACTTAAATTCTATATTTAGTTAAAGATAATAGATAGAAGGTTATAAAACGTGATGATGACATGACTTCAGACAGTAATAAAGTAGTTGTCTGAAATGTTTTAATGTCCAGCTGGAAAACTCTGACCTTAGTTCACTTTATGGCGTACCAGCAAAAATCCATCACGTGCAACCATTTTGGCAATTGTTTCAGTGGTTTTGAGGGACTGGACAACTATTATTGGACATTTAGTTTTAACAACTGGATGATCATCTGGACTTGCTGTCTGCTTGCTGAATGTTGTTCTGCTTTCTTGTTCTGGACGGAGGCCTAAAGATCTGATTAAGACACTTTGTTGGACTGTCTGCTTGGTCTCCACTGACAGATTTGTTTGCTTCACTTCGTTCATATTATATTTTTCCACTGACCTGCAAGCTGTGATTTTAGCATGACAAGTGACTGGAAGAAACAGCTACAACTTCAGCTGAACACTCAATGGGATTTCATGGTTGAACTATATCTACCACAGTTGAGTGGTGGTGTTAATGAGGTTTTGGACGAGGTATCTTCAGTTTCAGTACATACAGCAGTTCTCAGTGTGTGAATGCACAGGCAAACGGATGCTAAAAATCCCAGGTTGCTGCAGGTATTTTTCCTTGAGATGAGAATTCTCCATAAATACCAGGATCTCAGTTACGAGTGTTCATCCATTCATCCCATTTTCCTTCCTGCATATCCTGTTCAGGGTCACAGGGATTTAACCTAATCCCAATATACAGGCACTCTAGTCTCTGTGAAGGTCACCAGCCCATCACAGGATATCTATAACTCAAGGATCCGACTGATCAGAGTTTGTAGCTTATTTACATAATATTTTCATAGTCTTTTCTGTCAGTTATGATGACATTGTACCCAACAAGTATCTAAGGATCAGGGAATCACCCAGTGTATTGCAAGCCCAGAGCGCTGTCAGGCCTATGTCAACCTCCCCACCAGGCTTAGGCATCAGGAAGTTTTTTTTCTTTTGATGTATCCTTAAGATATTTTTTAAACTACAGTTACAGCCAGTGGCTTAGTTAAGAAGACAGATATATGGTTGAACTGCAGGTCTGAGATCAGTGTACTTTATCCTCATTGTATGTAGAATAGTGTGCAGATAATGACATTTAGGGATATTGTCAAGGAGGAAAAGTAAAAGCCAAAAAAATCTGAGACAGTTTTTTCAGATGGCCAAACATTGGAGGTGATGGCGATGAGTAAGAGCCTGCCAACACTGACCAGCCTTGGGTTGAAGAAATGCAGCGCAGACAAATCCTGGTGGGCTGGTGGACTGTGAAAAAAGCCATAAAGTTTTTACCCTGTCTGTCTCTTCTCTGTGTGCCTGTCATTTGGGGTGCGCATGAGAGTGTGCTGCAGTGGCCAGCCACTGTAGATATATAATCATACCCACAGAGACTGAAAGAACATACGGGATATCAAATATCAGCTATTACCTCGAAGAGTAAATGTTATCATAACTGATAGAAATTATGGAAATAGGACCCCAGTTGTAATAATCAGAATATTACTTACATTACTTTACACTAGAAGTGGCAATTATTGGCACGTTTCATTTACTTACAGCATGATGAAAAAAGATTTTTTTTTTCTCAAACTACAAACAGAGACCCAGAGTTTTAAAAACAAATGGGACTTGAACATCAATTAAAGTAGCAAAAAATAATAAAACCAGGCGACTAAATACATAGCTCAAGGGAAAAATCTAATGTCAATACAATCCTTTAAGACCAACAATTAAGAGTCCAACAACAGACCTGAGCCTGACCAGACTCAGAGTCAGACTGACTCATTCATCACAGTCAGCCAGACAATGTTAAAGCTGAAAGTTCACTGGACGGAGAGTCGTCTTGACAACAAGAAACAAAACAAGTTGATTCATGTTTCCACCTGGGAGTCACCCTGAATCACCTCATTACTCACTCACAGGTCCATGGCACAGCACACACAGTTGGTCCAGGCTGTGGCATGGTTTTATGTAAAAGTAACATAACAATTTAAACACTGGTGGGAAACTGTAATCAGCCTCCAAGAAAATACTGCTGATCATTTTAACAACACCTATGTGGAAAAGCAAAATCAAAAACTTGAAAGCTGGAGAGGAGGTTTACACCAAATTAAAAGACAAATTTAAAAGACTGATCCCTAATTTCATTTTAATACCAAGCAATTTTGTGATTCTCCTGTGGGAAACACCAGGAACTAATCACTTGTACAGAACAGGAAGATCTTAGGTTATGTAAAGCTACATAAACAAGTACGGTAGCTTTAAAATTAGTTCTAAAAAGATATAGCCACCAAGTTCAGTGTTGCAAGCTACTGGGTAATGTGACCTCTGTATTAATAAAAATCCTTGTTGCAGCACTTAATCGAACTGCCTCCTGATGATGTATCTTCCAGGAGCATCCCTGATGAAGGCATCTGTGACCCGAACCACAGTGGAGACTCCACTCTGGTGGCAGTGAGGCTGGAGAACAACTACCTCGACCCCCAGAAGATCTCTCCGTCAGCCTTCTCCTGCGTACGCTCCTCCTCAAGTGTGGTCTTGAAACCCCAGAAAAGTGACCGGAGTCCACACAAGACCAAAAACTAAAAGACATTTGTTTGAACCCCACCAGAAACACGGGGGATAAGATTTTGGTTTTTAATGTTGCAAGAGAATCCAGAACCTAAGATAACTAGCTTCCCCTGATGCTGTATGTTACTGAAATAACACTCAAAATAACACAAAAATACTCTCACAAAGGTTCTCATATTATAGTCTCACAGACAGGTTGAACATGGAAAATATGCATTTTAAAACACAGTGCTGATGTAATTTACCTTATGGCAATGGTCATATCCCTAGACTGAACCGTTACAAGCTACATAAAAGTAAGATTTGCTTCCTAATACACTGTTTTAGGCCTGGTAAGTTGCTCTGCGGCGTCACCTGGCCCACCTTAAATGAATGAAGGTGACAGAACACGTTCAGACTTTCAAAATCAAAGACATCTGTCTCCTTCGGTAAAATGTTCAACTCTCTAAAATGGAAAGAATCCCTACGCCATACGCAGTAAAATGAAAATGCTAATAAAGAAATGGAAAGAATTCTATGAAGTGAGACCACAAGCCCAGCACATTATTTTTAACAACCTCAGCACCTTCATGTTCCATCTCTCAGCTCAGTTTCTTCCAGCGCCTTCTTTCATAAAAACCCTGACATGGAGAGGGAGTATGAGTGGTGAAGTCACATGTGTGATACATCCTGCAAGCTCTTAGTGTTAAAGATTAAGAGGGGGTTAATGGATAAAGTTAAAGTGAGAGCTAATCCCTGTGATAGTTCGAGATGGTCAATGTCTTCTTTACATTTTTGTTTGTACATTTGTGCCCGATGCAAGAAGTTAACAGGAGTCCTGCCACATGCCGTAGGTTTTGTTTTATAGTTCTGAATCAGATTGCATGTATTGTGCGTGATCAGGCCATATTGTGCTTTAATTATATTCCCCACAGTAACTGTTAGTTTGTTAAATGGAGTCAAGACTGGAGCTGCATCCAGGTGACGTCTATTACTAAACAGGAGACTATTCTGTGCAGTGGCTGTATTTACGTGGTTTCATTCGCTGTTGAGCACGGATCGTGGTGGGCAGAGGGGTTTGCTTTAGAATTGTTTCATAGGGATGAGTATCCATGTGGACTATGTGGTCTGGGAGAACGTTCAAACAAATGCCTTTGACCTTCAGTTCTCTCCAAGAACTCAGAAGAGTTGAGATGTGGGAGGAACCACTGGTTCCACAGATCTTTTCCCCCACACTGTAAATTTCCACTTCAAAGTTTTCTTTTAACAATCTCCTCAGAAACACAAGAGTCTCCCTGGATAATTTACCCATATGATACTATATGTTTATGCTCCAGCTATCAACCTGTGTAACTGAACTGAAATGTATTAATAAGTAAACAACAGCTTGGGCAGTGAATAAAAGAGGGCTTCTGCACCTTGGAGGGGTAAATCCTTGATGGGGAAGATGTAGATTACAGCACTTACAGACTGTAACTTTGTTTTGAACAATACTGGCTGGATGTACAGAGAAAAACAAATGTTTTATTCCGAATACAAGAAATGTTTGAATAATATGCCCTTACTCTTGGCTGGCCAACAAGTCTAAATTATATGACAACCTATATATACCACAGTTTTTAACAATGTTATGATGCGCAATAAACTTCATTATGTTCCCATCACTGCCTGATTTATGAAGTCCAACCCACAAAATCTGCATAAAAACACTTCAAAATGAGCAAGTCCTAGCACTGGCAATTGAAGATTTAGCAAATCTTCTAAATCATAGAGCTCATAATCTGGGATCTGCTGTCAATGAGCAAAACACCAGCCCTATCTGAAGTGCTTGAAAAAAAAAAAGTGGTGATTCAGAGGTTTGGAACCAGGCTACATAAACCTCATGTTCCCATTTGGAGCACTGCAGAACACCTTGAGGTTTTTTAGAATTAAGTCACATGTTGACACTGGATGCAAATATTCAACCTGTGAGGTGCATGAGTCACAAATCCAAACAAAAGGTTAGATTATGTTGGACTCTCTGATCCCATTCACTGTCAGCACATCCAGCACACTGAGGAGGACTCTCACTTACTTTCATGTTATCAAATTAACACCTCAGGCCTCTAGGAGTGAGGTGGAGCCGTGAAGACTTTTACAGAATGAGTCACAATAAAACGCTGTGATCTTTGCATCACATGTCTCTTCTACCCTCACGAAATACACATTTAGTGAGAGCTGTAATTATCAGAGCAGAAAAAGCCAACTTTATCATAATATTTTCCTCTGAGAGGCTGAGGTTTAGGATCATTTACTTCAGTAGCAGACAGATCTAAAGGACGATTGGAACAGAAAAGCTAAAATGCACCGAGGACAAAAAACCGCAGCTCCTTCTTCGGTAAGACAAATTGGAAATATTAGATAATTATATGCAGACAAAAATAAATCCAAAAGTAGAAAAGCAATAAAAACAACAATCGGTAATGTCTGGTCAGTTTCTGGATGCTGGCAGTAGTCACCTCATCGTACCTCAGCTGGAACACTTTCTCCCAATGAGCCGATGCTCAGAGATCAAAGGTTTTCCTGGAGAAGAGAGAGAATTTGTCTCCTCTGCCAACGTGAACAGCTGCTGTGTTCATCAGACTCACAAATCAGACACATGACGGAGCAATCTAATACTCATTAGTCACATGATCTTGTCAATGTTCCTCGGCATGAGAGGATTTTATGTACCCAGCAGACGATTTATCAGGTACAAATAACCAGTATAAGGCTGAGGCTCCGATCAGCCCCTTAAGAGTAATAATTCTTAAGGGACAGTTCCAGTATATTAAGACTTACTTCTTATCTTTGTAGTTTTTGCTCAGGAGATGATTTATATAATATGAAAGGAGAAAAATTAACAAGATTAATTACCTCCTTGTCATTACAAGACTGGGCTGTATGGGTGTAAAAAATGGCCTACGAAGTATGTAAGAGTTACAAGAAAAAGCTGACATGAAGCTGTGGAGGGAAGAAATGAAGTGGTTTAAACTGAAGCTGATTGAACATATACTAAGGTAGGATCAAAACAACAACTGAAACAGAGCAACAACACGGGCACCAGAAGGAAAAAGAAGACGAAACACTACCTGGAGGTGCACAGTTGAGAAAGAAAGAAGAGGTGGGCTGGAAAACATGGAACTACAGCAGCTAACCAGGAAAGGTGGAGACACTGAGACAGCCAGGTAGCAGGTAAGGTAAAAGGTTCAGACTAATCACGACAAATGACTCTTTGGAGATAGTCTTTTTAGCTTCTACTGTGTCCTCTTCTTAAAGGACAGGATGTGTTATACTACAGTTTAAAAGTTACTGTGTGCTAGAGCCAATGAGGTCAGATGACCAGTAAACAAGGTGATGCGAAATGAGGCTGCAAGAAACCACTGAACCACTGAAACTGGTCTGTTGTGCAGCCCGGCTGGGTGACACTCCCAGCAGCAGGTAAGGCACTTGCAGGGTCACAGTTCTATTAAAATGTTTCCTGGCACTGAGGCACTGAGGCAACGATGGCGCTGAGGCAACTCCTTGGCATCACTGCCCTGCAAGTCGCCCCGGTGACTCACACAGCTTTAAAGGGCTCACATGGAGGAAATTCTCCTCAACGCAAGAACACAACAAGCTCCAGTCGGTCCAGAGCCGTGACAGACGGCTGATGGGCTGGAAACTATGAGATCCAGAGAGAGAAGAGACATCCTGACCGCCTCCCATCAGGAACGCAGACCATCTCCCATCAGGAAATAATCTCTAACGTTTAATTTGTAGTTTGAATACTGTAATTCCAACAATTACGCCATAGATTTTTTTCACTACCACAAACCAATTTCCCTCTTTGGACTATTAAACCTACTGAGTTAAATGTTTCTGTGGCGGACCAGTCAGCTGGGAAATATGAGGTTTTCATGCACAAGATCCCCCTCAACAAAAGATGACGGCACGACAGACGTCCCGCTCAAAACAAAAGTTCAAAATTTTAAAGTTTGCTTTTGTTTGTTTTGGACATGCAGACAAATAATAGGATATTCTATGTGGTTGTTACAGTGCAGAACAAAGCCTGTGTCCTCTCACAGTGCACAGAAAGCACAGAGCTCTCAGACAGGTTTACATCAGGGTCTAATCAGATCCCTGCAATGTTTGGGAAAATGGTATCCTTTAATCTTAAAATCTGGCTCATAACAGGGTATTGTTTCAGCACACAGTTATGGAGCCGTGATTATGAGGAACTGGAAAACTGAGCCTGGGGTTTTTAACAGGGGAATCATAAATGTGGACTCGCCTCCATATCAGATAGCAGAAGTTTACACTTTGACTTGGTTCCATAAGACTTTTAAAATGTGAGGTAGAAAAATTCAGCTCATCTAAATGCTGAAATTTGCAACTTAGCTGTGATTAGTAAGATTTAAACAAACAACAACAACAACAAATGTCGATACAGGAAATTCTTCCCTGATGTTTTAATCATGAATTGTTGATGCCTTTGTCCTTTGACCAAGCTGCAGTTTAATCTGCATCGGAAAGTGACCACTCTCTGCAGTTTCGTATCAAGTTACAAAAGGTTCAAGACAGAGGGAGAAGTTACATAAAAACTCTTAACTCATTGAGTGCAGACTTTGGGGATCTGGAAAAAGGAGACCAGGAACAAAGGATATAGCAGTTTGAGAACTATTTTGTTCTGGCAAAATATTGTGTATATCTGATATATGCAGATATATCGATACTGTATTTGGCAGCTGGTCTACACTGGGAGAGCTATCACAGCTGAAGAACAATGGAAAACTGGAAAATGATGAATTGAGAATGAGAATTGGAGAGTAATGATACGATCGCAGAAATCTGTTCTGTCACAGAGGTGACAGATTAAAGGCACGAGAGGTTCCCAGCCAGACTCAAACCAGGGACCTTTTTAGAATCATTCCAAATGTCAGGTTCACACTTAAAAACAGATATAAAGTTAAAAACACAAGACACATTTTAAACCCAGAGCAGCTATGAAGTAAAGAGCTGACACAAGTGCATGTGCAATGTGAGGCAGTGTATATAAAATAAGAAACACCTGCACTAAAAAAAAGTGCAGGTGAAACAAAAGCAAGTATTCAGTGGTTGAATGGTTATCATGTTAAACCTCCAAACACCAGGACATCTCTATGATGCAGGGGTGCAACTACCATACATGCAGGTAATGCAGCTGTATTGGGGCCCTCACAGACAGTCTTTCTTTATCAGTTCATTTTATCTCTAGCACTGAGTCTACAGTATACACAAGACACTTAAATGCTAAGTAATGGTAGCGGTCGTCCATTCATTTCTAAATTAAGTTAAGGACGATTTGAAGTTCAAAAACAGGCCTCTGTAGAATTCTGGGGGATGATGTGTTGTATGACTTGTTACACCACTGCTCTGATACCACAAATAAGGTGGTTATAAAACAATTATATTCAACAGAGCTGTGCCTTAAACCTATGGGAGAACACAGAGGAACAGCGGACCTGCTGAGGGGCCAAGAAAAAGTGGAGGAGATTGGAAGCCTTGCTGTTTGTGATAATTACACTTACACAGTGTCGAAAGCATGCAAGCAGCATGCATGCATAAACAGGACATCCCTTCAGTTCAGCATCAGGGCAGAGAGTAACAGAAACAAGAAAATACAAATGGAATTTCATCTCCACTTTTTTCACGTTGTTAAAAACCTTAAAAGAAGTAAATGAGAATAAATATTTGTACTGGGAGATAAAATCAAAGGTTTTGCTGTGGTACTGAAGAGAGGGGACTGTAACAGTAGTTTTTACATTTATCAAGTAAACTTAAATTTGTAAATGTAATCCAGTATATTACATTAGAAATACTGTTACTAATCTCTGCTTTCTGGGAACTACTGGTGAGAAAAACAAGATAAATTTGCTTTAATTCTTTTAAAGTTTAGGAATTTCCTTCAAAGAGTTTGTTGAACATGAGAGGGCTCAGCAGGCTCCTTGTTGATGAGATGATCATTTAACCAGATCTCTGATGGTTTGGAAAATATGATTTCCCCACTGAAAAGATGCAACTGAAACCAGAACACAGACCCGCTCCCATTTCGGTTCGCCTCACTGCCAAACCAGGGCATAGTTGGATGGCCTGGCTCTGCCATAAGTTGCCTCAGAGTGCAGTTCCAGCTCAGCTCAGCAGAAAATACCAGGCACTGAATGGAAAAACGAATAGTATAACACATGAACCCCTGTGGGAGCAAGCTCTCGTTAGCTTTTCCATTCTTGGGAGGTATTTCTGACTCAAATGTAAAGCTTAAGGCTTTCCTGTTGTGCCTTGTTAAGGTACAGACCATGCAGATCACAACACATAATAAATAATGTTGATTTTATGTTGCAAAGCGTCTCCTCTGCCTCTCCTGTCTGCTCTCCAATTAAGGAGGAAATTCATCACAACACATAGAGAAAGCTACCAGCTCTCATTGACTCTGATGGCATCTTTGTACCACCTTAAGTTAGTATGACCTAACTACTGAAGACTCATCTGTCTTAACAAGTCATTCAACAAATTTTCCTGTGGGGTGAGATAATGCCAGTTGTTTCCAGTTCAGTAAGTAAGAATTTTCTGTAAATGTGCATCAAGTATCTTAAAACATGACAGAATAAGCTGTAGTTGGCTTTATTTATCTTGTTAAGGAAATGTCTTTTAGTCATTCAGACATAGTTGTCTGTTGTTCAAGTGCTCCTTACGGCTTTATTCAGACATGACAAGAGCATTACAGAAACATCCACGGTGCTCAGTGATACTGTATTTGGCAGCTGGTCTACACAGGGAGAGCTATCACAGCTGAAGAACAGTGGAAAACTGGAAAATGATGAATTGAGAATGAGAATTGGAGAGTAATGATACTGAAGAAGAACAAACTTCTCTCAGAGGCTATATCATTGATTGATTTTAAAACATATTTTTCATTAATCACCATGTGCGTAAGTGGTCGTCTTTTTCAGGGACTGATACATTTTCTCAGTAGTGAAATCTGCTGTTTTATTTGCCAATGGTTGATTCCCATTACACATGCTTTTTATATAAACACCTCCTGGATATTCCTCATTTCATACACTTGGAATGCGTGGAAATTGAAAATATAGGGAGTGCTGCTGTCATTAATACGTGGTTGGTGGTGGTGATATACTGGTGTCCAGGGTGGAAGGATGGATGGATAGATACATTTCTTTAGCTCTAGATGCACTGCATGTGGAAAAATATTTTCACAGACTGATTATGATTTGTCTATTTTTCTATTACTCCACAATAACCATTAAGTCTTTACATAAATATGTGAAACTGGTGAAAAACGTGCATCAAAAGACTGTAGAAAAAGACTAGAAAATCCATATTTCTATTTTCACTTCCTGAAGGAAACACTTGCAGCGTCTTTGTATGTTGTAATTTAAACTCAGGGTATATTTTTGGATGATTACTTTAGGTAATATTGTAAAAGAGGGTCAGGACTGGTAAGTCCTGTTAATCATGATCTTCTTACTTGATGTCAAACATCCTCCTCCTTTCACTGATGTTTATCTAAACACACTGTGGGTCAACATGGCTGCCTCGGCTCTTTGTTTAGGGAGGTCAGTTTCTATCAAGCAGCCAGATGAAGGAATTTCTCAAACAAATCGACAGATGGCATCATCCGTGCCAGCCCACCTCCATCCTGACTGTTGATGTTTCGCTGAGAAAACCTTGTACAGTCCAACTCTCCTCGTTTAACCCAGTGCCAACAGGCCTCAGTGCAGGATCCATTCGTGTTGATGTAAAATATTTAATGTGGCAACTAGCTGTGAAGGGAGGGGAGGTGACAGACCCACCAGTATGTTCTATATAAAGACTTAAGCATCCAGGAGTCTGAAGCTAACTATCCTGGCATCACTTCAAAGCCCCTGATGAAAAGCACATGACTAAAGTCCCAACAATGCCTTTTCAAATCTAGTCCCTGAGACGTACAGATGGTGTGATCACAGAGAGAGAGTCAAGAGCTCTTTACTGAAACTGAACCTCTCACCCTTACAGCAGAGGTTTTCCGTCAGAGGGGGTGTTCTGGGGGCCGTTTTTTTTTTTTTTTTTTTAACTGGAGAGAGGGTGATGCTGTTCTCTGTTCACTGGGAATGTATTGACTGAGGATCCAACTCTCAGCCTTCCAGCTGGACCCTGCTGCTGCTGCTGCTCTGCTTACTGCTGTGTGGAGTTTAAACCAGGATACAAAACACACACCTGACGGCTGAGGTAGGGACACACCCTGGATTTATTCAACAAAACAACAACCTAACCTTTTCAACTTTTTTTTTTTTTTTAAATTACATAGTCAATCTGCCATGTTTTATTTTCAGAGAATGCAGCATGTCTAAGGTGTGTGGGTCAGTTTAAATATTTCTGCTGGGTGCTTTAAAGATGGTGGAGGTGTTCAAGTGGAGCTATAGGACTAGGATGATAACTGTTGGAAATCTTCATTTCAGCAGCTGATTTAGGTCTATTCTGGTGGAAAACTGATGTATTTGTGTGAGTTTGATTTGCATGCAAATTTTAGAACAAGATCAATCTATAGTAGTGGGAGTAGAGAAGATCTAAATGTGAATGATGCTGTTTCACGGTTGGGGTTTATTTTGAATGTGTTACTTGCCTAAAGTCTTGCTTTAAGTTGATCTCATTTGATAAACATGCTATGTAACTTTCCATTGAGTACAGTCATTACAAGGCTTAAATACAAACACATGAGGGGAACCTATCTGCATCATCTCAAAGTACAAAGCAGACAGATCTTTCACTGCTGTGAGCTCTGCAATTGATCAATAGAAAATTATCTGCCAATAAATTTGATAAATAATCACTGAATATCAAATTCATTTGTCCGTTCACTATTTAATGGCAATGTCTAAAGCAGCAGTTATGGACATGCCAAATATTCTCTGGCTCCAGCTTCTGCAATGTGAGGATTTGCTGTTTTTCTTTGCTGTATATCTTTATGAACTGAATATCTTTTGCTGGGACCACTGGACAGACACTTCCACAGATCTGATTAACTGGAAGCTATTTTATCAGCTAGATGATTGCTAAATGATCTCAATGATCATAAAAAATAATTGAAAGATGATATTATATTGAAAATAATAACTCATTGCAGTCTTAAGTGGTAGTGAGATGTACTGTATGGGAGTCCTGATGGAGGAAGCAGGGATCAGAGAAGGATAACATCCCAATGGACGTTTTGTGAAATGCAGACGTTTGGAAGAACTGAGGATAATCTAACTGCTCTAGTCTGACTGGAGTGAAATGAAATGTCATGGTTTTTGAGGGTTTTTTTGATTCAGTGACCGGAAAACACAACAATAGGAGAATTATCTCCAGCTTTCTGCTAAGTTACAAAACACACATCAATAAAAACAGGCTCTTTTTGTGCTAAATGTGCACATGTGGAATAAAAGGACACAGAGGAAGGGTCCGTGCTGAGCGGTATTTGCTGTCGCAGCAGGATGCTCGACCACCACCACATACTTGTGGGTGGACTGAACGCTCAACTGAAGGGCTCAGACTCCATCGAGATTACCAGAGGCACGCAACCAGACGATCTCTGCCCCGCTCACTCACTCTCTGTGGCTGTGTGAATATGTAATACAGGAAGATATATAAATCATTTTGTGAATCACCACAGATGGTGAATAGGTGAGAGCTGGAGAAATATTTATGTTGGCTGCAAGAACTCATTTCCAATAGAGTTTTTCAGAGATTCATGGAAACACTGGGAAAAAAAAAGGAGCAGCAGTTACTGAAACTGATGGCTCCAGGAACTCTGAGTGCCCTTTCACCACGTACTGTTTTAGCAATACATTCCTAAACCAAGGCTGCAAAATTGAAACTGAACTCTTGAGCTTTTGAGCATAATGGTTGCTATAGTTTCATATGGCTACAACAGTCTAGACTGGTGGCTACTACTAATAGTAACTACTACACTGCTCTAGGAAAACCGGCAACAGGAGTAAATACCACCTTCAGAATGACTGTATCATGTGATCACAGTGATCATCATGTGTAAACCCACCCCTGTAGTATGCACTGATGTAGGACCAGTTCAGAACCAGTTAGTGTTTACTTAGAGACAATTTATGCATCACCAAATCAAATGAGATTACAGCACTGGCACTGATTCCTCTGTAGAGATTAGCTGTTGGCATATGTTTACACCCAGTAACTGTCAGGTGGAGCGGTCAGTTCTAACTACAAACAAGTGTTTTAAGTAACAAATGCTTGCTAATGTATGACTGGTTTAGACTGAAGAATAAAACATGGAGTATGGTTGACACATCAGACCTGGGAAAACTTTAAATCCCTAAATTTACAAAACATCATGCTAAGAATTTTATGCTGAATAACCAAACAGCATCTGTCTCCATGAGAATACTACCCACTCTTAGACACCAATATTTCTTTGTGTCTAAATTTAAAGTCTTCTCATTTACAAAGGTTTGACAGTCATATACAGTCCTATTTCAGCTGGCAGCATGGTGACTTTCTGTTTATATAGTTGACTGTTTTGATTGGATGGTGCCACCAGTAACATTTACCTTGGATTCATGTCTACCTGAGAATATGCAGGTGCAAAGACAATATGTGCCTTTGTGGATGTATAATATCCTTTATAATGACTGTAGCTGAGATTTCTAAAGTTTTAATACCATAAGAGGAAAATCTATCCAGTATTTAACAGCAGTAACAGCATCAACTAAAGAAAATTTGTTGGACAAGTTGGAAAAACACTAGCAGAACTATGTTTTCTAGTCTAATTCTCTTGCGATTCCAAAAGCTTCTCTTGTCACCCCTACTGAGGGATCCCTCCACCAGGTCGGGGCACCTCTGCTCTAAAACATACAGCAGCAGAGGATGATGCACAGCTGCATTTAGGCAGGCACTGTGAGTTTGTGTTTTGGACATAATAAGATGAGCATACAATAAAGAGGGCTTCACAAGTCCACTTGGCTCCTGGTCACAGGACCTGAGTCTAGCTGGGTCCAAATTAAATTCAGTCTAATCAGGTGGGTTGGTGATTGTCGTATTGTTGCAAATTTTGGATCTGTGAAGACCTCTTGAAACAATGTGCTCAGCACTAAAGTGGTTATGACAGATGAAAAATAGATTCTGTGAAACTCCTCTTTGTTCTCTTTTGAAATATTGTGTAGGAGTTGTTTGTGTATTTCAAATACCTCCTGAGAAAGACACAGATCTTATATGTCAAAGGTGAGGAACTTTAACAGGCTTCACCATTTCTATAAAGTGCCATTGTACGTTACAGCCAGTTAAGCTGGAATCAGACACCTTTCAGCTGTGAATACCATTACAGAGGGTCAGTGTGAGCTCAGGTAAACTGCAGGGTTCTGCATTTCTGCTCTGTTGATGTTGGAATAAAACTGAAGGAAAAACAGCATCCCATGCCATGACATCAGAGTCTAGTCCTGTCTGTTGGCTTGAGCGCTAACATAACCTCTGTCTTTTCCTACAGCTCTCCGTGGTTGCTGTTACATTGACCAGTCTTCTAATAAACCATGAGGGTCTTCCTCCTGCTTTGCCTGCTGGCGTTAGGCAACGCCAAACCCTACGAGCCGATCAACGTCATGGACTTCATGAAAAACTATGACATCATGATGGCTGATTCAGACGACGATGACGATGATGACGACGATGACAATTTGGATGATGAAGATGAGAACTGTCCAGCTGGTTGCCATTGCTCACCCGGAGTGGTGCAGTGCTCTGACCAGGGTTAGAAAATGCTCTTAGTCTGAACACATCTGGATCCATGTGTTACTGTGAACGTACAGTGTGTTGAAAACTAGACGGAAATGTGGGATATCCCAAGCTTTTATAGACACTGATCGAGGCTTGTTTTTGTTTGATCCAACAGTAAAACACTATGTGAAGTTTTGCCATTTAGTACTAGCCGTATACGCAAGACTGGTGTTACTCTATATTTTTCTTCTTGTCGACAAAATCCCAGAAAAAAACAAACTAAAAGAAGAAAAGAACAAAAAAACAACAAACAAAAAACAATATGTCTTTCAAGACTTTCTCAGACTACTCTATCCTGTCTTGGGCATGAAGCCCTTAGCCTTTTACTTCAAATGGAAGATGTAAAAACCATCATACATATATAGTCTGTTTTTCAAACAAACAAAACAGCTAGGCACTGTAGTTTTTAGCAAATGCTCAAATAGGAAGAAATAGCGCATTTGTAGGGACTATTTCCAGGCAGCAGATGAATCCATATTTGGTGTTCAAGTACTTAAGTACTTGCTGGAAATACTTAAGTACACGTATTCCCAGCAGCGTGGATAGGTGTACGTGGGATTGAGCTAAAATAAAGTATAGTGTGTGTGTGTACTCATCATAATCAAGGAACATGTCAACCAGTGCAATAAGTGGCTCACTGAAGAGTTTTTAATAGTTTTTGGACGATGATGGAGCTCTATGGCACAGAAGAGTGAGATATATCAGGCTTTGGATACACAGACAATACTAATACTGCCAGAATTGGGAATAAGGATTTTTCCTGATGAATGACATTGTTTTGGCATCTTGCATTAAAGAAAATGTGAACTGTTTGGATTGTGGGGCTAGTGCCTCTCACCAGAGTACGACACTGTGCTAAGTAGGGTGTTTAGTTCTAATAGTTCCAATTCTAAGTATCAAGTATCTGAATCAGAGAACCACTGATACATTTTAATTTGAGACTTGGGATAGCAAAGTCTGAATCAGAGAGACCACAGTTACTCCTTTACCTGTTTATCTCAGTACTTTATGTGTAACACATGGTTGCATGAGCTGTGATTGTCATCACTTTTGGTTCTAGTCTCGTCTCTAATCAGGCATTTGTGTTTCTGCCAACAGGTCTGATATCTGTTCCTGAGAAGATCCCTGAAGACACTGTGATGATGGACCTCCAAAACAATGATATCACTGAGATCAAGGAGGACGACTTTAAAGGCCTCCACAGGCTTTATGTAAGACACCTTTCATAAATCTTCAGAAGTGGTTTACCTTGCACATAGTAATGAACAACACAACCTCCTCTTGTTGACATTAAACAGACCTAAACATCAGGCATGTCTGAAGACAGAGAAGTAAAGAATGACATCAATCCATCTGATGAAAACAGGCTACTTAAGCAAATAAGTTCCAGTCATGTCTCTTGCATGCACCTGAACCAGACATGCTGTGAGAAATGTTGTGAAAGAGTCTGAGTAATGTTGATGGTGCTCCATCCGTCTACACATGTCCATACAATCTAACCTATGGGAAAATTGGGAGCGCCAGTCTTTCTCCTGCCAAATAAAACTACCCCTTGAGACCAAAAAAAAATCACTTCAGTCCCATTTTACTTCATCTAGACTCTTCTAGACACATACTACTTGGCAAGAGGTGGCTGGTTGAAGATGGACCCTGAGGGACTGTTTTTTATTTTTTTGTTAACAAGACTTAAGAGTCTACAGCCATGCTAGCGCATCTGTGTTTAGGCACAGGGGTGTGTTGAGCTAAATGCTAAAGACGCAGTGATTGAATATGAATAATGACGATCCACAAGTATGTTTTCCTACTAAGTTAACTAAGTTTTCCTTCACACTGGTACATGAAGAATTGAGAGAAGTGTAATTTGCTGATTTAACATCTGGTTAAATGTCTTTTGTAAAACAGACGTTGTGCACTGGGGAAAGAGGGGGAAAAACAAACAAACAAAAAGCAAAGTGCTCCATTATTATGCTGTTAACTCTCTGTTTGCAGTAGTGGAGAACAGCCTCTCTGCTTAATACCTAATACAAGTGAAACCCATCATTATCCATGCTGTATAGGTGTACAGTATACTTTTGAATGGAAAAAGTAACTGAAACAAGAGTGATGACATATAAAGTATCAACAAAATGTCTCACCTTAATCTTGCTTGCTCCCTCTGAAGATTAACTACAAGCCAATTCTAGTGAGGGCCCTGTACATTATCTGGATACTGGACTGTGCCCTCATGGTTAAGTTCTGCCACTTTCCTTATGTAAACATAAAATTATCATCAAGGTACAAAGCCTTTTTTCAAATCTGTGAATAAGATACACAATTCCGTCAACACGTAAAAACACTGACATTGATAGAGGAATGCCCCTAACATAGCTAAAAACCTACACAATGACTTTCTACTACCGCAACAACATGTCTACATTTTGTTCAGAACATCAAATGAGCCCATTTAGACTCAAGATCCAAGTGAAAGACAATACCATCTTGGAGTCCTTAAGGGTCTTTAGGTCTTTAGACAAGAAGAAACAGCTCACTAATGTACTGTAAGTCCAAATACAGCCTGCAGCCTTATGAGATGACGGGTTCCTTTGTATGAAGCTCTCAGCTACAGAGTAGAGGCAGGTCTGCCTTTGATCTAGTTGCTGTTTTCCCAGCTGGAAACAAACCACATCAAGGTCTAAAACTCTGTATGGTATCACAGCAAAACTGGGAACAGCCTAGTGGTAATACAGTGGTTTGTCATCAAGTGTTACATGGTGCAGCTCAGCTAAACCTGCATAGGGTTGAGTTTTGTTTACATTTTAACCATTTTGATTAATTAAATCAAATTAGATTACATTTTCACTCTGCTGTTTATTCTACTTGAGTTAAATGCACTAATATCAGAAACATCTGCTGTAGGAAAGGCAGCAACACTGTGCTTGAATCAATTAAGTTTAATTTTGATTCTTCTCTCCCCAATAGGGCCTGTTTCTGATCAACAATAAGATCTCCAAGATTCACCCCAAGGCCTTCAGAAACATGGACCATCTCAGACTGCTGTATCTCTCCTACAACCTGCTGACTGAGATCCCTGCAAACCTGCCTCCCAACGTCATCGAGCTCCGTTTCCATGAAAACAAGATCAACAGAATCCAGGAAAATGCGTTTAAAGGCCTGAGGAAACTCCATGTGCTGGGTAAGACCTGGTTTCACCCCTGTATCTGATGAGGAATAATCAGTGTTCTCAAAGACCAGGTGTTTCTAGTCCTTTGCCAAGGAAAAGTCTGCACGTTTTTATTCAGCTAAAAATGCTGCAAAGTTCATTTCACTGACTAAACAATGCTTTATCCGCAGAGAAGTAATAAATAAACAGTTCAATTTAGCATTTATTTTGGTAAACTGCAGACATACAGTATCTAGGGCCAATAAGTCTGTAAAACCCACACCACAAAACAGACTGTCATTGAGTTCCAAAATCATTCATATTACAGTTTATTACATGATTTTTTTCTAATCTGCTACCTCTGTGGCTAAGCTTTGGTTAAGTTTAGGTAATCCAAACTGCTTGGTTAAGGTTAGAGGAAGATAGTGGTGGTTTGGCAATGCTATGACAAAATCCCACTACTTCTGTCCATCATTATTCCCACAACCATGGGAAACATCCAAACTATGTTATTTGAATCGGAATATCTGTGAGGTTCTGATCTAGTTGCGTGTGCAAGGGCTTGCATGAGAAACAACACTCAGCAGCCATCTTGGCAACGCCCTCTGGCAGTTACTTCAGGCTAACAAGACATGGCTCCTCTCTACATGAATGGGGAGAGAGCTATGAAGTCACACTCAATGGTCACCTGAGCATAAAAACTGCATGTATAGAATCATCAGTCGAATCTTACTGTGACTTTGCCCCAAATAAAGTTTAAAACGCCTTTTTCTACAGGTTATACTACTACTACTATGCATGGGCATATTGATGCATGATGCACCAGTGCAACAACACGATTGGCTTGATATGTTTCCTGGTTCAGCAGACGAGTGTGAGGGCCAGGACATGTGTCATATAACCGCCGTCCTTGGCATTATGGACTATTCTATTCAAGAGTCTCTCAGTAGCTTGTCTCCTCCCTTGTAGGATCTATGGAAACACACGCCCTGCTGTCCATATCCACATCTAATTTGAAGTATATCAGGGATCAGATTTTTTAAATATTTTCTTAAGTAACATGCAACAGTGTTGGGAGTTCCACTCATTAACAAAAGGACGATTGAATCACGTTCAAAGAGAGACAAAGATGCCAGGTGCTGTGTCTTTGAAAACAAAGACTCTACAGTACAAGGGCAGCATTCAGAAAATATTGACAGTAACAGACTGAACTAAAGATCTTCTTCCAGTCAAGGCAAGCTTTTACTTGTATTAATCAATGATCCAGATGATTTTTGTTGAGGCTTTTTAGAGATGTTCTTGATGAATTGTTTTATAAAAGAATAAAATGTAACATAGTCGACAGATCACAAGACTGAGTGATAAACACGTCTTCACAACACATGTACAGTAATTCACTTGATGTATGCTCTCTGCTGCAATTAGGAGATACAATGGATCATTAATAATAAATCCAAATGTTTTGTGCTTGTTTAAACAGAGCTGGGTGCCAACCCTCTGACCAACACTGGGATTGATCTGGGAGCTTTTAATGGCTTGTCAACTCTGTATATCGGAATAGCAGAGGCCAAACTAACTGCTGTGCCAAAAGGTAGAACATCACTCACCTCATGTTATCCTGATTAAACAAACGAATGGAAAACTTTTTCTTCCTCCTCCAGTCATCTGTCTACTACTCTTACCACACTAGACCTCAACTGTACAACTCAGTAAGGGATAAATGCTGCTAATGTTTGTTCATTTGATACTTTGATTTAATGGGTTTGTTATTTTTTTTGTCATTGTTAAAAGAAAGTAATGAACTAAAGTGTGCTTACTGTACCTTTTACATTGGTTATGTTTAGTGCATTTTGTATCTCCTAGCCCTCCCATCCTCCATCACAGACCTGAGCCTGGACTACAACAAGATCACTAAGGTGGAAATAGAGGACTTCAAGAGATATAAAAACCTGCAGAGGTGAAAACCTGCTACATCTTACCCTAGAAACTGACAATTCCAAAGACATGAGCCAAATTTTTGTCCAGGCTGTTGCTGAAATTAATCTGACTAATCCATTTTCAGTGTTTTTATCACTGTACAATTAAGGCTCGCTGGTAAACATGTTCAAACTTTGGCAACTGACTTTCATATTCAAGTTATTAATATAAAGCATTTTTTATAACATTATGTGGCCTTTAAGCTGCCTGGTAGTTTTATGCACAAATGTGTGATTAAGAATTCCTTGTTTAATCTCTATTACCATGCAGTGACTTTGTTTTATGTATGTGTAAGTTAAATTGGGAAGTCTAAATATAGATATATTTTTCAATCTGATGTGTAAATCTGTTATCACTTCTTAATTTCTGCAGAACTGACCATTCCTGATAACTGTATTTTGCCATTTTTGCAGGCTAGGACTAGCATTTAACCAGATCAAGTTTGTAGAAAATGGCAGCTTTGTCAGCACCCCAAACATCCGTGAGATCCACCTGGACAACAACCGCATGAAAAAAGTTCCACCGGGCCTCAGCTCCCTGCGCTACCTCCAGGTGAGATACAGACACTGCGACAGATTGTGCAGTCACTGCACCCAGTGGTTGCTAACGGACAAGTTAGAATAAATATGTCCTGGACCTCTCTCTTTAAGAAATGCACAGATATTCATATTTAAAAAGTTGCAGTGTCAGCAGGTCATGTAAGGTAAGTAGCCCAGACCTCCATCTCTCTGGCTATGTCCTTCAGCTCCTCCCAGAGGATTGTGAGGTATTCCCATGCTCATATTTAATCCCTCAAACATGTTCTGGGTTTGCCTGCAGCTATCCAGCTGTAGATAACCCAAAAAAACTCCAGAGAGAGAGAGGGGCATCCAGATCACATGACCAAACTACCGAAAGTGAGTCATCTTAATCAATGCTCCTCTCACTGCAAAGGAGCAGCTGTTTGTTTCCAAACTCCTTCCAGATGAGTTCAGCTCCCTGTTTCTAAAACTAAGCCCAGACACCCTGCAAAGAAAAGGTATTTCCGCTTCTTGTATCCATTTTATCATTATTTATCCTACCCAAAAATTTATCATCATAGATGACAACTGGAGCATAAATCAACCCCTAAATCGCAGTTTGTCTTTGCCTTTTCCACAAAAATCTGGTAAAGTGCCTTCAACATGACAGCTGATGCTGTACCCTTCATCTTATCCTCATTAGAGACCTAAATGTTTTCACTTAGGGCAGCAACTCAGTGGGAGAGAAGACAATGAAGAGAAACAGTAAAGTTATTGGTTGTTTTAGTACATTATTCCAACATTTCAGCCATCTCAGATAAATCAGTTTCCTTCAACTCAGCAGCCTGGCGCTATAAAATGATGCCTAACTTTCCACTGCTTTTCTTTCCTGATCTAAAGATTGTGACTTTAAGTTTCCGAGGTTGATGTAAAGCAGCACTGGAACAGAACTCCCAATCATGGTTTGTTTACTGACAGAGCAGAAAGATAAATGATTAAAAAACAAATCCTCTCTGTCTGTTCAGGTGATTTTCCTCCATGGGAACAAAATCAGCAGCGTGGGAGTGAACGACTTCTGTCCAATCAGGTCAAGCGTCAAGAAGAACTTGTACACAGGCATCAGTCTGTTCGCCAACCCTGTTAAATACTGGGACATCCAGCCGGCCACCTTCCGCTGTGTGACCGGGCGGAGGGGCGTTCAGCTTGGAAACTTCAGAAAGTAGTAGGGAGTGAGAACAAGGTGTTCCAGACAGCTCAGAAATGGAAAACTGCCAACATCCTTGTTTAAGTATAAGGAAGGAGCTGAAAATAATTCTGATAGATTGGAAAAAAAAAAGCCAAACTGTAAGACTTAAGTGTTAGCTGTTCAGGAAATGAGAGAAAACTTCATTATACTGACGTATCCTAGAACCTGTAGTACATGTTGTTGTAGCTCTCAGTTCTCAGCCAGGGGGAGAAAAACCAAATCAAAACTCTAGACTGTGTTGGTGTTAGTTGGCGTCAACACGAACGGCTGTATAGTCACACAAGAGCCCTGCCTATCTAAAAGGTGATCCGCACCTTTCGTTCCTCAACATTTGCTGTGTAAACTTTCCCAGGACAACAGCGCCACCCCCTGGTCACTTTATGAGCAAAACCAGCCACTTGACTTGAATAATTTTACGTGCTGATGCCTTTTTAACAAAATATTTGGTCTTGGTTTCCTTTTAAGTTTAAAATTAAGACATCTTTTAATGAGGTACAGTTTAGTAGAAAAATAGCTTTCACTTAACTTATACTTCTAAACAATGAACATACAAACAAGACCATTTCCTTTTTTGTCATTTCTTTTTACATTATATTGACACCTTTTTTTGGGATTGAGAAATTGAGATTAGAAAGCTTACTATCCTTCCAGCAGAAGCCAATGAACGATGCTGGCATTATTTAGTGCAAAAAGTCACTTTAAAGCCCTGCGTCTGTCTTCATGTGGATGTTTTACGTTATATCTCACTGCATGTCTGTTTTGTCTTTATTTAGAAGCTGAATGCTAAATGTCAGACTGGATTAAACGTTGTCCTTGATCTAAACGTGTCCTCTGCAGGGCTGGGGATTATCTGTAACTAATCTAAAATTTATCCTAAAAGTCAGTTTGTTTTAATAACCTATAGCAACCACCTATAGTGAACCACAGTTGATACAGAAATTATAAACAGGTAACATCTGAGATCATCTCCCTTATTAACATGTTCCCGTTTCCTCCAGTGTTCTCTCCTCTGAGATGGTGCTATATTTATTTTAGTATGTCTTTAAATAAACCTGGAACATCTCCCCATTTATGTCTTAACTTTTTGTCAAAATGAAAGTAGGTTTGAGTTCAAAAGTTCACATCTGATCTTTATCATTTCAGTTATTGTCGTCTCTTCTTATCTTGTCTTCTAGGATGAACTTGTGATTAATTATCAATTTGACTACTAAAAGGTTGACTACCAAAGATTAGAAATTGCTGTTTTCAAAAACATGAACTTAAACTGGAAAAACTGTGTTTGAATAAATTTAAATTTCACACCAAACAGAGAAAGTCCTATGTGGATTGCATTCTCAATGATATGATTAATTGACATGAATGTCGGAAACTGCTGTAAATGTTTGGAACAATGATATGCTGTAGGGGGGTTCAGCTGCAATACTGTCCATAAAATGAGCTTGTTTAGTTTAGTAGGAAATATTCTAGGTTCTGTCAGTAACTTTCCCTTGTAAATTTAGAGTTTAGACCCAGACAAAACCAGTTCTCTACTCTCACTGGGAAACAGGAGTTGAGCTGTTCCTTTATCCACCAGCAGATGTCACTGCACACTGAAGCGCTACAGGCAGCTCTCCTGGTAGTCAGTGGAGGTCTGGAGCTTGATCCAGGAGAATAAAAACGACCAGAGAGCAACTGGTTCAGATTTCATATCAACAGTGTTGAGAAAACTGTGGCTTTCTGGGAGACTACTCCTCTGTTCTGCAGCAAACAGGACAATGGAGGAGACCAAGGAACTGTTTAGTAGCCGGACTTATTTAGAAAATAGTGAAAGGATGAGAGTAACTCAACTACAAACCTCTTTCACTGTATGGCAGCATGAAATACTTTTTGTTATCTAACCAATGTTGCATAATACACCACTTACAGTGAATATTTATGCCAAAGCCATTTTTGTTTTGTTTTGTTTCTTATAACAGCACCATTTCATCTCAAGGAAGTATTTTAAATGTCTTGTGCATTGTTTTTTCACATTTCCCCAAAATTCTGCCTGACAGATTTGGTGTCTCAGGAAATTTCAAGATCTCTGCTCAAATTTACAATAAATTATGCCACAATGTCAAAAAAAATGGTGCATCTGTAAAGATGGAATCATTTACGTGTCTGGCAGGGTTGAAGATAGCTCTGATCCAAGACAGTTTGTTTTACAGTCCTGGATTGCCAGAAATTAAAAAAGTTTGACAGTCACTTTTCTGCCAAGAGTTAGATGGGAAGATCTCTCTCCTCTGTGCAGTAAATATGTGGCTAAAGCCAGCACCCGTTAGCTTAGCTTAGCACAAAGACTAGAAATGGGGAAACAGTGAGCCTCACTCTGTCAAAACATAACAAAACTAACTACAGCCTTTTCCAGAGCTTTTTACTTTGCACCTAGATCAAGGATGGGTTGAGCAGGGGTGCTACAAACTGAGGATTGGTTAATCAAGGTTAAAATTTTCACCTTACAACGAACCACGATCAGGACCAATGACGACACACAGCACAAGAGGTTTTCACTTCACAGTAGAAGCTGTTTCCCGTCTTGATAAAGTGTTGGAAATTGAATTTATTCAAACTGCAGAAAGCACCTGTCACTTCCAGCCTCTCATCTAACTCTTCCTCCCCCCTAACATTTCAAACTGATCCACCAACACAAAACCGCTGTGCAGTGTTGGCATCGTAGACCTAAACTCAACCCTGACCTCATACTGTATGTTGCACAGAAGAACATTTAATATTTTTTTTGTGTGTGTGTCCACTTATGTGTCCGAAGCTGCATTTTTATAAATATGTTTGTTTTCTCTTTCGATTTTCCCCTTTCTACTTTCTTAACCAGTTAGTCTCTAATTGCGTCTTTCTGCCACTTGGTGCTGAGCAGGAAGTGTACAACAGGTTCATTAAAGCTTACTAGCTGATAACAAGCTGCCTGCTGCTGAATACAAGACTGATTAGAGAGCTGACAGTGAACCAAAACAATGAGCAGGGAGATGTTAAAAAGCTGATTAGAGCTGCAGAGTTGGTGATAATTCTCTGTAAGCTACACACAGAATCACTGCTTCCTTAATGTGATATGATGTGATGTTTCTGTTGAAGCTGGTTGTTCATGTGTGGTATAATCTTGTGTAAAACAATGGCTGCCTGTTATCAAGTGCCCATTATACACCAATCAGGCACACAAACCACTGACAGGTGAAGTGAATTACATCGATCATCTTGTTAAAATACAATGTTCTGCCAATGTTCAGTGATTTTAATATTGTAGCTGATCGGTGTTGGGTCTTTGTGGAAGTTGCTTCAAAGTCTGTGGGAGATGCAGATTGTTGACACAGAAAGTTACTCATTCTTGCTTCGCTGATGAAAACAATTCAAAAAACACACAGGAATGATAAATGTGATGAAACCGGTGTGAAAACGTGTCAGGCTGTGTGTGTGTGTGTTTTCTTTGCCCTCTCAGTCTCTGTGGGAGGCCCCTGTCAAACAGCAGCCAGCTCCCTGCAGACTCCCCAGAAACCCAACACCTGCCAGCTGCCTTCATCATAACCATCTTTTACCTGAAACTGAATATCTACAGCCCTCAGAAAATGGGACCGAGCTGCAGTGAGGTGCTGTAACGTGGTGCTGTGGATGGTTTGCTGCTTGACTAGTTTGTCTTTTTAAATGAAGAGTCTTTGTGCTGTGGGTGTGGTGGAGGGGAGCTGCCTCTCTCTTTCTCTCTCTCTCTTTCTCCCCAGGAAACATATGGAACAGATCTGCCGGTTGGCCAGGCTTCGCTCTGCCACGTCTCACAGCCACACACACACACACATACACACACACACACACACACACACACACACACACACACAGAAAATGGTCCTAACTTCAGGGATTTTACCTCTCTTCACCCTCTGCTTTTGCTCTTCTCTATCTTCTACTTTACCCTTGTCATCTCCACTCCCAGCTTCCATCTCTACCAGCCTCATGTCCTGCACAGGCGAGTCTTTCAGCTGGTGAAGTTCAGTCAGAAAAATAAACTGATGGATGATATGAGGGATGTTTTATGTAGTTAGTTATGTCCCAATGTGGTCGCTGTGTCTTTCAAAGTTTGAACAAACAGGCTTAACAAGGGCTGTCCCAGTCCAAATGCTTAGAGAAAGGCAGCTGAGCCTTCTTTTGCCTGAATACGCACAACACAGTTTGTGTCTCCAGTATCTTACGACCCACTGAGTGCCAATCACTAATCAATTCATTCCTTGTTAATTTATAGTTATAAACTTGTCGCTTGACACAAGTTATACTGGGTTTTCCAGAGCATTTTATATGAAAATAGAGAGCAGCTTCCCTAATATCAGAATAAATCAAACATTTTTTGAAATGTGTTATTAGATTTATTAAGAATAAATGAAAGCGAGTGTGGTCATAATTCATGTAGCAAATCCATGTATTAAATGAGTATGGCAATTTTGTTTTAACCTACATTTAAAATGAGATAAGATGCATCAGGATCTTCTGATTCAGATCAGTAGGTGACTTGATTGATGTATCACGTGACCATTATTATATATTACTTATTTGCAGTAAGCAGCACAGAAAAAATATTGAAAAAACAAGTTTTTACAAGTTAAAAAAGGCAACACATCTGAGTAACTGTTCACTCATGGAGGCAGCTGTTGGGTTTCTCTCTTGATGTAATGTATGTTATGATTTGGCACTATATAGATAAAACTGAATTAAAACTGAAATTACTCAAGCAGGTACTGATGTGTGATGAAAGAAAGAGTCTGCAGTGAGTTGGTACGAGCCCAGATGACTAATTATGACAATCCATCATCAGATTCTGATCATTTATAATCTATTAATTTACTGTGAATCGACTAATTCACAAATAATTCCAGCACTTAATCATCATGTCCCATATACTTTGAAAAAACAGGTTATTAATCACATCTGTGAGACTTGAGTCCATGAAAATGTCATTCATCATGTTTTCATTGAGCTTCTGTTCTATTCTATATTTCTTTATCTAATTCTGTGTAACTGCAATGATGCAATATTCCCACAAGGATAACTAAAATATCATCAGTTTCATCTTTACCTCCTCTTCCTATATTAGTCTTCACCAGTCCTCAGCAAGTTCTTTCAGGTGAAATGCTGCTGGACACTTTTAGTAAAAACTGTAAATCTGTGACATGCGCAGGATTTACTGCGTCTTCTCGGGAACGTGTCTACTTTAAAGACTGCTTAACTGCCTGAGGAGATAAATCAGCAGTCCTCTCTCTTGCTCTCTGCATATTTTAAAATCCAAAAACAACAAATTCAGATCACTTTTCCAAGCTTCTATCCTCCCTTCTTTTCTTCAGTCGTCAACTTCTTCTCATCAAGGAGCCCCTTCATGCATAATCCATGAAGCAGGACACGTCATGTAATTATGTCACAGCCTCAGATGATGAACTGTACGATGGAGTGAAAGCGTAAGTTACCAGCTCAGTGGCCTTTATATGTAGATTAGTGTCAAACAAGGAGGTTTAATTTTCAAACTTGGCTGCATTTCTGAGATGACTGGAGCAAAACGAAACTCAATCCTGAAGAACTTGAGTTTGATGGTGATTAGGTATTTAACTCCCTGAGTGTCAGAAATATTTTCCATCAAAGAATCACTTGGATTTTCTCATTATTTTCTGACATGTTTATCTTCAAAGGATGCAGTGAATGACCTTGATTAGGCTGTGAGCCTGGAGGAAGCTGGTTAGAGGCCAGCAGAAGAGGCAGAGGAGGCACATGGGGGAGCTCAGGTTTCTGGAGCCGAAACTGAGAACAAAGTGGGCAATGGTAGAGTCATTAAGCAGCAGAGGGCCACCGCTCTCAGCCACTTCTCTGATTAAGGATCCCGAAACCTCATCAATCACTTCACAACTCACTAATGAATTCAAGGCTACTGAAATATCACACTACCCTCTAATTCTCATTAACATTCCAGAAAGAAGAATGCCAGGATTTCCTCTTCAGTGCTGATGTTCAAACATTTACGAGTTACCCACCAAATGGCTGAAAGATCACGTAGCTCTATTTTTTCATTAAGATGGAGTTAAAAAAAGCTATCCTGGTGTTCAGGTGTAAATGTGGATTTTTACACAAACATGCTGAAAACATGTACCTGTCTGTGGAACCTTACTGTCTTGTGTACATGTGTGTGTTGCCAAAAGTGTGGACAAATGTCTTAACGGTCAGGATCCAGTCTTGGGTCACATTTAAAGGACCGGCGTGTAACATTTACAAGGATCCTTCTGGCAGAAACTGAATATAATATGCGTAAGTATGTTTTTATTAGTGTATATTCACCTAAACCTTATAATCACTGTGTTTTCGTTCACTTAGAGTGAGCCATTTATATCTACATAGAGGAGCGGGTCTTCTTCCATGCAGTTTGCCATGTATCTACAGTAGCCCAGAACGGACAAACCAAACCAAACAGTAGTCTTTCGTGTTTTTACATTGACACTGCAGCTTGTGTACAGACGACAAAGAAGATGAAGAGGAGGAAAAAAAGAGAATGGTTGCTAGCAAGCTAAGTATTGTTGTAAAATATAGCTGTATAAATCAACCTCTTCACTTGACAAACTAGTTGATCGAGTTGAGGCTGTTTTGTCACCTGACGGCCGCTGTAAACCCTATGATACACTTGAAAAGGGAGGAGTGAGGGGACAGGTATTCAGTTGGTTGCAATCTGCGTTCAGTCCCACACACTAGTCATTTAAATGCCAAAGAGAATAAAACCTTATCTTGAGTTATGGTCAGGACAGTAAGTGCTTTCTGTAGTTTTAGCCTTGCACGTCTTCTGCAAAATTAACAAGTCCACACATCAAAATAAAATGATCACATATCGCTATTTGTTTACTGCAAAAGCTCGTCCAATCAGAGCCATTCGCAACCAGAATATCACCACCTGTTTTTTTTATTGTACACAGTTACTGCCAACAAACCCAAATATCTAATGAGGCACGAAGTCTCCCCAGACGGCTGTGGACGCTCTCAGAGAGGAACCAAACACTTCAAGATGCCAAAATCACAGCAGAAAGACTCTAAAAAGCTGGAGAAAATTGAACACTTAGTCTGTCAGTCCTCACTCAACACACAATCACTGTCCAAAAAAACACACACACACACACAAGACTGAAACATACACCACCAACTCATCCAGACCAGAGCCAGGGCTAAATGAGGCCAGTGAAATTAAAATGTTTAGAGGCGAGGACTGAAAGGCCTGTTTGTTCATGTGAGAGGATCCCAGCAGTGATGCTTTCTGCAGAGAAGAGACTGACATGAAAAATGAGCATCGAGGACGATGAGCCAATTGCTGTCTGGCTCTGGAGTGGAAAAACCTGGCCTATGATGAATGTGTGAGAGAGAGAGGGTGTATGTGTGTATGTGTGTGTGTGTGTGTGTGTGTGTGTGTGTGTGTGTGTGTGTGTGTGTGTGTGACTGTGAGAGAGAGAGAGTGAAGGGAGTGCAGATGTAACCGAGAGCATCAAAACAGTCATAAAATAAAAGCATAGTAAGTAAAAGTAGTGAAGTGGTAAAACTGTATCTGTTAAAAAATTAAAGTTAATTCCACACTTGAGTTTCTATGTTGAAGCCAGCTGCTCCTACAAACACCAATCAATGATCAATACTGTTCAATCTTTTAGCTATATAATGTGCTAAGAAAAGTGTGAAGCATCAGAACTCTAGCCAGTTGTTGCACCAACTGACCATAGATCTGGTCTTCAGTGTGAATGTACAGTAACACCACCTGCTATGTTGTAAGCTTGTGCAGCTGTAACATCTGTACGCTGACAGCGTCATCTGTAGCCTGCCTCATGGTGCCTCCACCAATGAGTCAAGATGCAGTTTACATCCATGACCTTACAGGACTTTAATAAAAGTGTATGAATGCTTAAGTTATGGCCAAAAATGTGCTTGGTGAGATCACAGTGACTTTGACCGTCATCCTTGAGTCTAAAGGGATGTTTGTGAATGTTGTACTGAATTTCCCTCGAGGTGTTCCTGAGCGATCGTGTTCATGAGAACGGGATGGATGGATGGACAACCCAAAAACATAGTGCCTGTTTCTGTTTCAGGCAGCTAAGTGGTGCCAGTGATTATTAACATCTTCTGTATTAAGTATTCCAATTAACAGAAAGTGTATCCGCACCAAACTGAGGATATTTGTCAGTGTCATTAAAAATGTAAGAATATAGTCTGTCCTGTGCTCCAGGTCTGAGAATTGAAAAAAACTTTTCCTCTGCATCTCTTCTATCTCTGACTCTTCCACCATGACCAGCAGCTAAAGAGGAATTACTTACACCTGCTCAGGAAGGTGTACATTTTCTCCAGTTTCACTGAATATATTTGTTTGGATTTTGTGCTATGGATAATAATGCTGGGCAGTTGGATGAATCTATCAGTTATTGGAGATTGGTTTTTGGATTGGAGCCCATTTTGGAGGGGTGATTTTTGTTATTTTATTTTGCTAATTCAGTGGTCTGTCTCCTAGATAATTCACCTGTATCCACACTGAAAAATCAAGCACAAACTGGTCAGCTTCCACCAGTTTATGTGTCCTTCCTGATAATCCTGTCATCTTAGGGTGACCAGAGGTCTCCTGTGTCCTGCTTTTATCACAGTAAAGAATTATACAGTCAAAATTTAGAGTTGCAAGTTTTCTCTGCTGTTTCAGACAGCACTGCTTACACTGATAGAATATAATATTAAATCAAGGTGCATGAATGTAAAATCAATAAAGCACGAAAGCAAACACGGCAAGAGCTATAGTCTAATGTTTAAACTCTACTTCACTATCTTTTACTAGTCCTTAGAGTCAAATAATTGGAGGTTTCTGGTGTAAAACTTATGGACTAAACTGCCTTAACACCTGTGATAAGCGTATGCTATAGCCTTAATAAATACACAAAGACAGACAGGACAGAAGAAATGAGAGAGACAGACAGACAGACAGACAGACAGACAGTCATAGCCAGAATCACAGACACTGTTATTTTAGCCAGTAGCGATCTTAAAGCCAGAGCTTTTGAAGAGCAGTCCAATAAAAAGAGATTTTATCCAGATGGAGTCTACTGCTCAGGAGACAGCCGTGTTCTCCTCATCACAATTAGCACAGAGGGAAACATTCAAGACCACAATGTCCTATTAAACAGACATAATTACATTAACATGGGAACTTCCCAGAATTCCCCTGCCTCCACAAACACATGAAAAACGCATTGACTTTAACCGCAAACAATAATATAGATGAACTGTAACTGTAGTAGGGAGAAGACAGAGTAGGCTACTGTACCACTGGGCGGGTATGATTCATCGACTGAGAGAAAGACAACATACCATTTTTACTGAGCTGCACATCAGTCTGCCTCAAAAATCCTAAAGCTGCAGCAAAATTGAAACACATTGAAGACACATAATTTCAAAACCAGAAGAATTTCAGGCTACTTTAGTTTTGCAAAGAGCTACTGATTGTCCAGTTAATTAGTCCATTCATCGACTAGTCAGTTTGGCAATTATTTCGATGATTAATTAATCTTTAATGTAAATTTTCAATCAAGAATGCCAAACATTCTTTAGTTCTGTGTGAGAATTTATTGTTGTTTTTGGTCTTGTGTGAAAGTAAATTGAGTATCTTTGGGGACTGTCTGTCCGAAAAAACAACATTTTAAGACTTCGGCTAATTGCGATTGTGACAATTCTCTGACGTTTTATAGACAAAATGATGAATCAGTTAATTAAAAAATAATAATCTGCAGATAGAACAAAAAAATAAAATTTCCAATCTTGCACTGTTAAAGTTTTGCAGTCTGTTGCATGAAACCAGATTCAAAGATGAATATGACAGTTTAAATTACCCACATTACTGAAACGTCACAAACAGGTCGGGAAATCTGCACTGGAGAATCCATCTGTCACCCCATCAGTCAAACATCCAGTGAAGCAATAAAAGACTTATTGCCTAAGTGAGCTTAATATATGTCTCCGGTCAACACTGAAAATCAATAAATATATTGACTCAGACACAAGGCTCTGACATTTTGTTTTTATCAGTAATGACTTTATCATGAACAGTCTGAGTGTACAGACCGTTAGGATCCATGATGATCACACAGGACTGAAGCAGGCTCTTAACAGCTGGAGTCTGAAGGTGGAAAAAAATGCTTTTCTAAACAACAGATCTAACATTGCAAAAACAGTCTCACGCAACTGGAGAAAGCCTCTGTGCTTTGAGGCACATGCTACATCTGGTTACAGGTGAACTATGTATTAGCTGCAATTTTTTAAAATTGTTTTTTAAACACACTGGAAAATATTTTCTAAAGATTACACATCTACACAGCTCCTCTAGTGACATTTGAAGGAAAAAAATATTGCGTGGCCCAGTTTTACTAAGTTGAGGGAACAGGATCAATGACTTGTGGCCACACTAAAATTGTTACTAGTCAGCTCTTTATTGACTTATTGACTTGATTTAATTTTATATTAACCTCGGAATGAAATACAGTGACATATTTCAGTTACTCGCCATTAGGTATGAAGTAATTATTGGCAAGACACACTTTGTGGCAATATTTTTTTCCCTAAAATGCAACCAGAGAAGCTCAGTGCATCAGATTTAGTTGATTATTTTTGAATTATCATGTCATACAGTTGCCAGTTTGTCCAGTAGCGAATATTTTTCTAGACAAGAACTAACCTTTCATGCGTTCTCACCCACTGGACATACTCCAATAAGGTCTGGGCCAGAGGTGGTGCCTGGGTAGAACATGCCCAAAACCCATCAACACACCCGTTCACTTGCTTTAAATTCGCCAGACAATAACCTGCTCTCTCTATTCACACAGACTCAATTGGACATAACACAGACTTTGCACAAGGGAGCTGGCAGGGTAAAATCTGTTTAATGTCCAGCCCAACTGATTTGAACGTTTGCGTTCACACATACAGCTCCTCTGGGTGATGTCTAGACAAGTTCAGGGTTGCAGTACATGTGCCTTTTCATGAAGACAATGTGGTTTTCAAGAAAACTGTGAACCTCAGGTCTGAAGTGGTAGTTGCCAGCAGTTAGAATCAGAGAGACAAATACTAAAATCCTCCCCCATCTGTCTTGATGACAGATTCATTAGTTATTGGAGAACAGAGAACCACCATCCAATACCACCCAAATGGAAGCCATTCAACACATAACACTCTCCATATGTCCCAACATGCTTTGGTCCACACACAGATCTTCAGTTAGTCCCACTATACTGCACTTGTCACTGAAGATTGTCAGAAAGCCAAGAGCGGGACTCAGTCTAAATGAGGAGCACTGACAATATTAATATTAACAAACTGCACATTGTGGGTAACTGAAGAAACATTCTCACTCACAAAATGAAGGCAGATGGTACATATTAGATGTTCTACCCTCTGATTTAAGTCAGTAAAAGAAAGTTAATGTACATCACTTGTGCTGAAATGTACTATCCATTGGTTTGCACTGAACACATGACTGACCTATAATCTGATATGTCGCAAGAGGTATGTGGGATAAGGTAAACTGGTTGTGCAAAATATGGTGAAAGCTTTGACTGTGATTTCCCACGCCCCTGAAAGCAATTCTGTAAAATGTTTTGGTTGTTTAAAACTGTAGTTAAAAGGAGCAGTGTGTAGGATTTAGTGGCATCTAGCACTGAGAGCACAGATTGCAACCTGTTGAATACCTGTCCCATTACCAGTCCCTTTCCAAGTGTGTCAGAGAGTCTATGGTGGCTGTAAGGTGACAAAATGCCAGCTACCACATCAACTAGTCTGTTCGTATATTATATTCAATTTCTGCCAATAGATCCCCATAAATGTTACACATCAGCCTTTAAACGCATATGAATGACCTGATTCTGGTGTTGCAGTGATACTAATTTAATGCTAATGTATGCCTGGTTGTTTAATTACATTAATATACTACTTGTATAGAACATGTAGCAGGAACAGTAAATTGGGGTAACAAACATTTTCAACTCTGGGAAAATGACCGTGGTGTAAAACTTCAACACCAATTAATCATTAATTGATATTCTTTCAAATAATGTTTGATCTCACATCCAAATATTTCACATGGATGAGTAAAAACTATTCGTCATATTAGGTTTAAATGTAAAAAACAAAAAACAGAAATGCAGAATCATTAATCTTCGCTGGGATGTCATAAACATAAACCTTTTTACTCTGAATCATTCCATTAACTCAGATTCATTTTCATTTTCAGCAGCTTCAGGTCCAACAATGACGTGCGGTACCTGGAAACATATGTTGACTCCGAGCACTAGAATAATCAAGGGCTTGATTGTGAACTACTGATATTTAGTATCTAAACTGATTCAAAGTCAGCGTGAATCACCTCAGAGCCAAACTGTCCTTCAGTTTCTGTCTGGCAGAAGGAAAATGCCAGGAATGTAGGGATAACAAATCCGGTAGTCATCAGAGAACAGAGAACAACTATCCAATACCACCGCAAACTGGAACCCAGTCAGCCAGTAATACTCTCCATATGTCTCATACTGGTTTAGTCCAAACCGTCATGTCTCAGCTGACAGTTTAATCAGTGCTGGTCTCTTGTCCAGTACCAACAGACAGAGACCATCATCAACACACCAACACTGCTGACACACAACACAGATCCAAGACAGCAAAAGACTGGATCAGAAGGAATGAAAGCAATTGTTTTATTTATCAGAATCTCAACATGGAGGCTGTAAAATTCAATTGTTTCTGCTCTTAACTTGTGCCATGTTTTTGCTGGTTGTAACTCCACCAAGTCCATCTTTTTCCTAGATGCTTCACAGGCCGTCAAATCAAATAACTTTTACATAAAATGAGCTTTAGAGTAGTAACTACACATCTATGCAGAATTATTGTGCATTGTTTTCCTGTATGTGATTACTGGAGTTAATGGAAGAGTGAACCACAAGTTGACCTGTTCATTTAGCTAGTTATGTCACTTGGTTATCAGCCTGTCAACAGTTCCATCTGGGAGCTGGTAAATCTAAATTTTGGTAGGTCTGTGTGGTGTGAAAAGTTTTATGAATGCTTGGATTCTCCCAGGGGGATTGTGCTGTGAGTAAAATTGGGACTAAAACCAGTGCTACCTCAGAGTAGAACTGGTAAATTCCCCCTGGGACAGAGTGAGAACTCACTGTTTTAGCACACTCTCAGACATTAAATTGAAAGCAGGATGTCATATTGTCATTTTCTGACAATTGCTGTTTGAAATATTAGATGGTGGTAGAATTTAAAATGCAAAAATGTGAACAATTCATTTAGATTATACAGTATATACACAAATATGATGCAATCTAATCTCATAATCATATCTATCAATAAAAAATGGCTATATAGGGCTGCAAATAAACACTGGCAAGTCACCTGTGTAGCTAAAAAAACAAGTTTATGTATTTTACCACTGTAATATAGCAGCGCTGTATTATGCATGTATTGCACTTGCATCAGTGACGTTACTTTCTCCTTAATATCAGAGGAGAAATCTCACTGGTTTAGAAACATTTCCTGCAAGCGGTACGAAATATGCATCTCTGAAAATTTATAGCCAGTTAGGACAGGTTTTCTTACTATGAGGTGCTGGATAAACATGACCCCAGATCTCCAAAGCACCTGGGAGACACCATCTATCCAAAACACCTACACACTGCACAAATGACTGATGATGGTTTATGACTGCTCCGTGCTCACGTGAACATACCACGATCCCAGGGCAGCTAGAATGTACAAGAGACGTGTGAGAGCCTGTTTACCCACTTAAACTCAACATAAACACACCAGGGGAGCCTTCATAAACATGGCTCAGAGTTTTAGTGGTGGATAAACAGTGTTTACGTATATTTACCGTACAATCCATCCATGAAGTTTTATAGATGCAGACGACCAATGAGACTTATTCTGACCCTGCAGGTATTCTGGCCTTTACATCAGAAAGGAACACTGGGTGTCACTTTCCAAATGCTATTTTCAGTTGGATTTCAGTACCACAGACCTGGCTAACGATCTCCAGTGGTACTTAGACCTTAATCCCTGGGCGCTGAGGTGTTTTGCTTGAGTGGAGGGCTGACAGTAAACCTCATGCTGGGATAAGAGCTTCCAGGCTTAGGGGACGATGAAAGGCTCTTTACAGTAAACAGTCGACAGCTACGCACAGACAGCAGACCCTGAGATGTCCGTAACATGACATGAACCAAAGATCCTGTATAATTCACCACACCTGAATTCAATGACTCTTGATGAAGTCTGGGGCCAATAAAGCACAAGCAAACAAGAGAGGAACAGAACTCTACCCTGAGACTGCAGGGGCCTCCCTTTGGCCTGGCTGGAGAAAAAAAAAAAAAAAAGGCTAATATTCCTGAAGGCAAACAAATATCTTGGACTGAGCGTGTAATAAAAACAAAACAGGAAAGAGTACACATTCAACTCAGCATGTGGATTTTCTTCAAAATTCAAACATGGGATCACTGTCATATCAAACTGATTGGGAGGTAACTGAAAACAGGCTCCAGTCCAGGCCTGACATCAATCCCTGCACCTACACGAGTTTTGATGTAACAGCAATTTATCAGCCATCTTACAGAGAACAACTTGTGTAGCATGACAGAGTCATATGTGCAACAGCAAACTTTATATCCTGGCCTTCCTCCCTATGTATCCCAAACATCTGCTCTGCATCTGACTTTGACAACAGGAACCATACACAGACGCTGCAGTTTCTAAGAGAAGCTCAGCAGTACTCTTCAACACAGCATCACAGTGATAAAATACATGTCAACCAAACAGGTTATCAAGCAACATGGTCCAACATTTTTTCTTTAAGATCATATTCACAGAAACTGAATTTATATTTAGAGGTTCTCCTGGTTGTAAAATGACTATAAAATGATTGTGTTTATGATTTGGGGTGATAATAATGTCAGAAATATAAAAAGAAAATCCCCTTCTAGCATAATAAAGATAAGAGATTTCAGAGGAAAAGCAATACAACTTTCACCTTTAACCCTGAACTCTGGGGAAAAAAATAAAAATGCGGCAGAAATTAAAAAGTCATCCATTGTTTCTAAAACCAAAGTGGTGGTCTCCTCGTGGAGGCTGCAGTTCTTCTGTTTTAGCCATCAGGTCGTCCTTGGATCCTCTGGGACTGAATTCCAAGGCTGAATGCCAGTATTTGAACCAAGGCTCAGCATAAGGAAAAAGACTCACTTCTACAGTAAATAGGAAGATGGGATACCTCTCCTGCAAGGGGGTTTAAATCCAAAAGATTACAGGAAAACAAAACAGACTTACAGTAACACAGGCCTGAGAACCAATTCATTTTAACATGGTAAAACTGGCAACGCAGCTGTTGGAACAACTTCTGGAGCATCTCAGACAATGACTCATATGATGGATATCTTTTAAAAAGAATAATGAATTTTCATGTTTTATGAAAACTAAAGATAAAAGATGAGTCATACAAGCTCTGAGCTACTGAGTTTAAGGGGAATGGAAATGTATTTAGAGCAACAGAGTCAGAATTTGGAAGAAGTTGGGGTGGATTGATGGGTCTACAAAAAGACAAGGCTTTGACAGGGTTCGTTTCCCATTTGAAACCAACACAACCTTAACCACGTGTTTATTATTGTAACCATGATGACAAAGGTCCTGAAACCTAAACAAAGTAGTCACTGTAACCCACCAAATGATCTCCTACACTTAACCAAGATGTTTTTGTGCCTAAACCCAATCAAACTGTGACTGTTCCACAACCTAAACCGTGTTTATTATTATAACTGTGACGACAAAGATCACAGAACGCAAATTATTAATTTTTTTAAAACATTTTTTTTTATTAGTTTGTTTTTTTTGAAAAGGAGTTGTTTTTTCCTGAGCTTTCACACTGCAAGTAAAGGCATCACAATCACACAGACTGTCAAAGGCTACTCTGGGTCAAAGGATCCCAGTAGTTGGTCCTCCTCAGATGCAGCAGTCGCATCCCTAGGAGAACCTCAAACTGTCCCACCGACATCCTAAAAATATGTCTGAAACTGTCTGTGGTGGAGCTTCAGCTTCTGTATGAGTATTTCGCACTTTGACATTCTTTATTCATGTCACGCTTTATGTGAAAAGACCTTAACAGAAACATTGTCATGGCACTGGAGTTGTGTTTGTGCTAATGCAACCCTGTCCTCTTTTTCAGTTTCAATTCAGTTTAATTAAATTGCCACATGTTTATTCCTCACTGGCTGAGCTTTCCCAGTCCAGGGAGTAGATGTTGGGTGTAAAAAGCAGCCTTTGACACCTGAGACCTCCTTTTAGCTCTGGTTTGGTCACCACTAACCCTAAGGAAAAACATCTGGCTCTTCCACTTTATTCATCAGCTATTCTCTAACACTGTCGGTCTATCATTTGGCACTGGGCAGATAGTGAGCAGAGCATTTATTAGAGCTTGTTTACTAAAAACAGCTGCATGCTGTTACTGAAAACAGGGTACATTAGAGCACAGAGACTTAACTGTTCATTAAATGTTACACAAAGCCAAAAGTGTAAACTCTAAGAGGCTAAAAATCTCCACAGAGGTCCAAACCTGGGTGATCACTATCTGCAGGTCTAATTCTTCTTTGTTTGGTTTCAAATGGAGCCTAATAAGGGAATTGAAGGTAGTACTTTTTTCTCAAGCATTTAATTTGAAAAACATGTAACACTCATTACATAACGAGTCTCTAAGCTAAAATAAAAAACCTCACTGTCAGGTCTGCAGTTGCTGGCGGCAGCCCAGAGCAGAGGGGTGGCTATGTCACGACCAAAACACAGAGCTCTCAGTGGTGGGTTAATACATCATGTCAGTTGTCAGCCAGACCCATGCAGACCAACGCCGTTTAATGCCTGACCAGGTGGTCCCGCTGTGTCGTAAGCTACTCTGCAGTCAAACGGGCGTCTGTGTGTGGAGTAAACCCGCTGACGTATGTTGTTTTGTCTAGACTGGCTTCAGTCTGCCGTTACGTATCACTCGCTTACACCTGTCACCCTGAAACCAAACTCAACATCACGCCGACCACAGCTGTCAGAAGAAATAACCCAGAGAGGAGTTTACCATTAGGATGATTGTGTTTACATGATAGAAAAGTGGTGGGTTTGGAACAGGCATCTTCAAGGATTACAGCAACGCTCTGGAACAAGTTAACCGGTTTTACTAGTCTGATGAAAAATAGCGTTTTACGACTGGAACGTACTCTGACTGCAGAAAGAAGTATTTTAATTGCATTTTTTTGTCTTGTCTGCACTCAGCTGCAACTTGGTCAGACATTAGAATACAGTAGATTAAAATAACGTGAGTTTGTTTGATAGAACAGTAAACAGATACACCAGTTGATCTACTGTAGTATTTTCTGACTAAGTTGCATCTAGTGAGTATTTGCTGTAGTAACCACAGGTGATGACAGAAATCTTACAGATTTTAACTGTGACAGTGTTAATATCTTTTAAAAGAGCTTGAGAGAGACGTTAAAATACTCTGCACGCCAGGATAATCAATGTGTAGAGTGGCTGTGATTGTCAGACTGATTAAAACATGCTGATTCCTTAAAGGTAACCTGTGGAGTTATTGACCACTAGCAGCACTACAGAGCAATGTTTGTTTGTACTGCGCACGTGTACCGGACATTTCTGATTTGGACATCTCAACTGCTTGGCTCAAGTTAGACCAACATTTGTGGGATAAAAAGCTCTCCCTGTAGAGTTTACAATCCTTGTTGCGCTCATTTATCCATTCGCTATCATCCAAATTCAGCACTTTTCTTCCACTTCTCAGCCTTTCCTGATCAAATTGCAGCATAAATGAGCAAGACAAACTGTTTTCAATGTAACAGTCATGTTCCAAGCTATAAAAAAGGCAAACTCATGTTCACAAACACACACTGCGCAAGTAAACATGACAGGAATAATGTATGTTTAGTGTGTTGTTGTGGGTGGCTTTCCCCATTGACATTCTTTTATTGTGCAGTGGAATACCAGTGAAACCACCCTGACAGCTAAACTCTGGTACAGAAACTTAGTGACAGTAAAAACATTCTCCAGTTGCTGGCCCTTTTCCCAGAGTCGTAAAAGTTTAAAGGTGTTCATAATTGCTAACACACCTGTAACAGTCCGGGCTCATGTTCCTTGGATGTTTATATCTGGGCCCCCTTCTTTTTCCTCTCCTCTTGAAGGCTGAAATAGTCACATGTTTTCTATTTAAATGTTTTGCTGTTAAACTTCAGTCTTTGCTCTTTTGCTCGGCTTGTTTATAGAGAATTTGGTGTCTCTTGTTGTTTCATTTCTCCATGTCCGGGGACAACACCAAAAACAGCTAATTCTTAAGAACTGCTCTGGGGAAGACCAACATCCCTCTGACTTGACAACCAATGTTGAAATCGACCCAAGAACAGCTGGACCTCGGCAGCTGTTGAATATTCTGAGTGAACAGAGTTCCTTCATTTGTATTATGAACAATCTCTTGGCCTTTCTGTGATGGAAACTTCTTCCATACTTTTTTGCCTTTTCCCAGTAATCCTGTTTTTGATTCATTTCTGGAGTTTTTTGTGTTTATTATATTAGCTGTTATTTATTGATGTGTTATTGCCTGCACAGCACTTCATAATTCTTTTGAAAAGCAAAGCTGTAGAGGTCTGATACATATTAAACCATAGAGAAGCACTGATTAAAGAGATGAACAACGGAGATATGATTTGTCCAAACTGTTCTCATGAGATCTTCCAGGGATCATTGTTTTGGTTAGAGTGCACTCAGACCAAAGAGAACCTGTTCACCTTTTTCTATCACCTTTCAGAGCATTTTCATTCTGTTCATCAGCTGAACTACAGTAATTTACATTGAGTTTTATTGATTGCCAAACTAGTCATTTAAAAAAAAAAAAAGTAGCTGATTTATATGACCCTAAGACACCTCAACTCCTTCATTTGTATCAGCAACTCACTCTAAAGCCCCTTTTATACAGCCTGTTCAAGGAAGGAATGTTGTGTCTTTACTTAACCATTCTGTATAAAAAAGTACAAACAAAGATAAAGGAGAGTATTTGTTGTCCCACCGTTAAGCCGGCAGTGGAGGTAGGCACAGAGCCAAATCAACATCTGTGTAAAAGGGAGAGCTGGCACTGTCGACAAACACCAACTAAGGATGCTGCTGTGTTACGTTACACCTCTGATTCCACTGTATCGGCATGCTACATAAAATCACACACTGGAGTGGCATTATGACAGCTTTGTTTGGTTCAGTGTAAACGAGCAAAAGCAGCAGGATCAAGGGTCTTCTTAATGGCAATATAGCGCAATCTCTATGCTACTGATATCAATCTACAACTGCTGCTGTGGACACCAAGAGTCATCTCATTGCCATGAGCCTTGGAATATCAATCAGACGTCAGGGTAAGATGGACCAAGAGATCGACAGGAGGAGTGCAGCAGTGTCAGCAGTAACATACTAACATATTAGACTGTTGTAGTGAAGACCTGGGGCTGAGAGCGAATCTCAGTCAATCCACAGTCCAACCATCACCTGTGGTCATGAAGTCTGGGTAGTGACCAAAGAATGATATCAGAAGCGGCCTGAATTAATTTCCATGGCAGGGTCTCTGGGCTCATTTTCAGAGGTGAGATGAGAAACCTGGAAGTCCAGAATAAGCTTGAAGAAGAACCACTACTTTGCCCTGTTGAAAGGCTGCAGTGGTTTGGGGATGTGATAAAGATGCCTCGTGGACACCTCCTGAAGGATTTCTGGACGGGTAGACTACGGGTAGACCCAGAAGAAGCTGGAGGGACTATACTGTAATATACCTCATCTGGGATGGGAACAACCTAGGATCCGCCACAAAGAAATAGAGGATGTGGCTGGAAAGGGGGACAACTGGGCTACCTTGGTGTTGGGTTATCCTCAGTGTCTGACAAGCGCCTATCAGCAGATTTATTTTGCCTGTTGTAAAGCGACAAGTAAAACGACCGAAAAATGGATGGATAATTTTTATGATTATTAACCCTCCCTAATCAGTGTTTCAAATTAAGTCGCATTACACTATGCAAATACATAATCAAATTATGACTGTTGAATTGCTGACACAGCACAAGCTCTTTAATAGTCAGTTTTGACCAGTCAAAAGAACTACAGAGCTAAGTTCGATTCCTGCCAGGGATATTTGTTGCATGTCATGCCACTCTCTCTCTCCACATTTCCTGTCTCTCTTCGTTGTCAACTGTCCAATAAAAGCAAAAATGCCAAATCACACAGAACACTAAAACTAAATAAATACAAAACTAAATAAAAAACTAAATATACCTAATCTACTGTTGCGCCAATGTGTGATGGTGGTCATTTGTGTGAAGCTTGTGTGAAAATATCCATCAAAAAGGACTGAACCTTCTAGACCTCCTGCCAAGTCATGGAAAATTTTATTCGGTTTTACTTTAGGGCATTGATGATGAAGATGAGCATGCCTTTTTGCACAGTGCCATTTGCCAAAACTATAAAAGGCAAAAGATTATTAGACCTAAATGCAGCTAAAAACAATGCAGATGAGAGATCTCAATACACACGATGTCTTTCTGCACCTGGCATGGCAGAGGTCTGTGTGCTCTTGTATACAACTCCTTTCAATTCCCATATATTAAGTATAACTGGAGGCCTAACTCTGATTAAAAAAAATCTAAATTTCCATCTTATTTGCTATTAAGAATAAACCTGAAAAGTCCATCACTAATTAAGGAGGTGCTGACAATGATAAATTCTGCCTGTCACTATTTCACAAGCTTATCACCTATTCCACTAAATCAAAACAAACCATGACACTGTTGGTGTGTTGCTCTAAGTTATATAAGACAATCAAATGAATTATACATATCAGAAAACAGAACAGAAGAAAATATTTCAAAATGAGAAGCATATGAACTCTTGAACAAAATTCTCATTCAAGACACCTCAGCATCAGGAAGGAAGCAATAAGAAAACCAAATGTTGCTGCCGCTGGAGGGACTGTCCTGACTCCAGTCTCACAAACACAGTCCTCAGGTGGTTTAGATTGAGCGCCTTATGTCAGAAACACAGATTTAGGCTGTGATATAACACTTTCACTCAAACAGGACACATTTAAAACCAAGCTTAATCTACAGTGAAACATATGTGTTGGTTAGTGCCTATGGCTGTGAAAGCTTGCATAGCCAATGAAAAGAAATGCAAGGTGAATGGAAGCCCACTTCATCAGTACCTGTTCACTTAACTTCGTACCATTAACCAAAGTAACGATCTCCGTTGGTAACTATGGGCCTCCACAACAATGACAGTGCTCCTTCTCCTTGATTTTTCAAGCCTGGGAAGCCTCTCTTGGAGGAATGAACATCATTCTTCCAAAAGACGTCCCCTCATTTGGTGTTTTGATACTGGAGAGTGCTGTCCAACACGTCACTACAAAACTTGTTCAACAGTCTGAAAGGACCTCTAAAATTTTAGAAATGTCCAGTTTAACCTCCTAAGGAACCACAAGAACCTCTTTAAGGACCTCTAACCACCTCAGTGGCAAACAAAACTTCATGAAGTACCTAGAACTTCATAAACAATCTGTAAAACCCATACAACTCAAAGAAACTCCTCAATCACCCCTAAAACATCTGTGAGTACTCTACAACTTTTATATTCTCAAGATAAAATACAAATGGGTGCTAAATGAAAGGAGAGCCCATCATTAAGTGCATTAGTAAAGAATGAGTTCAGTGATCCTTGTCTCCAAGCCTGTTGCACTCCAATAGAGGGATGGGAATAGCATTCTTCCAAAAGACATTCCCTCATTTGTTGTTTTGATCATTGGGTCGGAGACTGCTGTCTGACACGAAAACCTCCTGAAAGTACAGTCAAACCACCTCAGTGGCCATCAGAACCTCTTAAAGTTCCCTAAAACCTCCTTGAGGTCCCCTCCTTGCCTACAAGAAACTCTTACAAGACTCCTCAAAGTTCTTAAAAGGATTTATAGGACTTTATGCTGATCCATGGGAACTGTGCAACGATGCAAATTAGATCTCTTGGGGAAAACTTGCCCAGTACCACACAGTGTAACTATGCATGCACATCACATTCAGTTGTACTCTGATCATTTTAGCTGGGAAACACTGCTTTTCCCAAACAAGTTTAATTGGTTGATTATTCAAAAGAGCTGAAACCTTAGTCACTTTGAGAAGAGTCATCCATAAAGCAAAGCAGATTCTATTATTGGTCAGTCCAAAGTAATCACATAAATTCAGCTGCTAAATGTGTTGTCTGACCAGGGGCTCAGAGAAAAACAGAGCCAGTGCAGAAAAAACACACTCATCCAGCCTAATGAAACATAGGTTGGTTATTACGAGTCATTACTGAGTGGTCGGGCAGAAACCACAGACATTCCTCCTGACAAAACACACTCACACTGTGGTTGTCAACTTTCAATTTTTCTGCTTTCTCTGCAGTTTTCTTGGTGCATATTTTTTCCTGTACACATTTAAGTGACATTTAACAGAAAAAAATGAACACTTAATTCTCTGTAACTCTTTGTCTTTTTCCATATGTGCTTCTTTTTCATGTCTGCCTCCTGTCTCTGTCCCCCTCTCTCTTTCTTACAGCAGATGGATGGTGGGTGGTCAGGGAAGGGTTAAGTGCTCTGCTCTATAAACTCTGCTTTAAGAGTCTGCTGGAAGCTACTGGTTCAGCCTTTAAATACAGTCATTTGACACATCCCAACAGGGGCTCGTAGCTGAGAGCAGCTGCTGACCCAAACTCAAAGCTTGAAGGCGAGCTGGTGTATCAGCGTCACACTGCTTTGGACAGCATGAAGGCTCTCTTATTCACCTGTGTGCTGGTGCCGTGGCTGGTGGCAGCCGCGGCCAGGAGATTTGACCAGGACTCACAGCTGATACTGGGATCTCTACCTGGCACGGAGCTGGACGGATACTTCAGTGACAATTTAAAATCAAGGAGGGCTAGGGTAAGAACTTTCTTATTTACATCATGCTTTATCTGCCAGAAAGAGTTCTCTTCTGTAATGCTGAAAAAAAAAAATGATTTAAAATATTCTACAAGTAGTCTAATGTTAGTCCAGATTGACAGTTTTGATCAGCAATTTTTTTTTAATGCCATTCACTTTCAGCATGACCTCAAAAGCCAATCTTTACAGTTATGATTGTCACTGTTACATAATAATTCATGGTTACTGAGGTGATAAAGATAAATGTATAAGCACAAATAATAAAAATATTCAGTCCCATATATAGAATTAAATTTAAAAGACAAGTACACTGATCAGCCATAACAATAAAACCAGATTTATTGTTGTGGCTGATGGGTGTATTCTGTGTATTTATATTGTAAATATGACCACAGAGACACACTGCCAAGATTCTGGCCAAAACAAGCAAACTTTATCTTACAAGAGACATTCTGGTAAGATGAATTGAATAAAAAAGATTAAAAAAAACAATAAGACTTTACTTATCCCTGGGGAGAAGGGGTGGTGGGGGGATGAGGTTGGCTAAATTCAAAATCAATAATCCATGCACATTACTCTAAAAACTAATAATCGACTTCATGGTTTAGTTAATTTGTTTGCTCCAACTTGTCAACGACAGGAACTGTCAGCACTTGACTCACTGTCCTCCTGCAAGAGATAATTCATTCAGCTCAGTTTCAACACACCACACACACACACACACACACACACACACACACACCACACACACTTGTACTTCTATCTCTGTGAGGACACTTTTGCATTCCCTAACCCTTTACTTTAACCTAAACGATCACAACTAAATGCCTAACCCTAACTCTTATCCTAACCTTAACCTAAACCAAATTCTAACCTGAACCCTAAAATCAAGTCAGCCCTTAAAAGTTGTGAGGATCAGCCAGAATATGTCCTCACTTTCCCAAAATGTCCTCCTAAAACTCAAACAGGTCCTCACAAAGATAGAAGAACAAGTACACACACACCTTGCTATGTCTAACTTGTTCTTACACCAGACAGACCAAACCCTGAATCAACCACACTAACCCACAACTAACCACACTAACCCCTTCAAGAAATATTTCGGTGAACTAAAACCAAACCCTTGTCTGGTTTGTCCTTTGGGAAACACTTGCAGGAAGTGAAAAAAAACCCCACAAACATCCCAGAGGATGAGTGGAGAAAGAAAGAAGTGTGAGAGAATGTAGCTATGAAAAGTTACTTCAGTTTTAATGAGTAAAAACTTCATTTGGGACCAGCTGTTTTTCATAGAAGAATCTGTCTGTGCCAGACCCTTCAGAGACAGGCCTCATATTCTACGGCTGATACAGTTAACCACTTAGGCTAAGTTTATTAGGCTGACATTTTAATCCACATTGTGGAATGTTTTGTTCTCTTCCATTTGTTTAAGGGCCAGTCAGTTAGTTCAGGGACCAGCAGCATCGTTGAGGTTGGTATTTTGCACAAGGGAACCAAACTCAGACCTGGAAGATGGAGCATAAACTAACCCTAAGATTCATGAGTCTTAGTCGTGAATGGCTTAGTGGCAATCCAAGTTATCCAGCCACCACCTTTTAAAGATTTTAATTGTCCAGAAGCCAACCACAGGCCCAAAATTACTCAAGCTGGGGGATGAATGACAGCCTCCAAAGGTCTAAAGGCTTCCAGGTTCATGGGCTAAGAATGCATGAAACCTTAAAAACAACCTGTTTCACATTGGCTCCAATACAGCACTGCTGATCATGGGTCATTGTGAGTAAAAAATGATGTACTGACAAGGCACAGCTGCTTATCCACAACAGCTAATTTATCAGGAAGAGTCAAACATCAGAGCCAGCTTAATAATGAACACTAAAATCACTCACACTGTTGCAGTCAAAGCTGTGGCCAGTTGTAAGTGGACTGCTAAAGAGAGCTAAGGCTAGCCAAATATCCTAGAAATCAGTGTTAGATTGGTGATAATGAGGGCTCTGAGTCGAGTCTGACAGCAGAGCTGTGTCACAAATCGTAGCCTCCTCATTCTTCTCAGGCAGACCGCTGTGTTGGCACAGTGAGGGACAAGATGCAGAGGCTCTGGCCAAAGCAATGCGGCAAAAAGGGAAAAAAAAAATTAATCTGGCTAAACTTTTGCAGAAACACTATCCAACAACTTGTGTGGAAACATCATCCAAGAATGCACTGCACTGGCCAACTGAACGCATCCAAGCACACATTCCTGGTAGATGACTTTGTAGCATGAACAGTGTAATTGTTCTGTTCACCTGGAGATTGTGGAAAATGAGGATAAAGTGACTATTGCTATGATAACTTGTCATTACGATTATAGCCTCCTACATAGTGTTTTATTATAGATAATCGTTTAAGCTCATGGATCTGTTTCTGTAGCTGGACTCCCTGGATCCAGATTCATCCTCTCACCTGTGCTTGAAGCAGCACATTCTTGCCAACACAGAGCCTTTTGTCTTTACAATGTGAGTGCCCACTTAAGTCCCTTTTGCACAGCCTTTCCGAGGCGGGAATATTGCACTCATCATTCTGCCATCTTGCCATTATGTATAAAATGTATGAAGGCAAGATGGGGGGTCTGTATCGCCCCACCTTTAAGCTGGCATGGCAGGTAGTCACAGAGGTGGATGATGTTTGAATACAAGGTGGAGCAGAAACACACATCGGCCGACAATGAAGCTGCTGCGAAAGTCAACTGTGATGCATTTTATCCAGTTTAACCATTACATCAAACCTAACCTGTGCACCTTGTCCAACTTCTGGTGTTACTGACTCCAGGCTGAGCCAAGCACAATGCACTATGGATATTTACACACTGTTGTTTCATCTTCATCTGGTTTCTACCCACAGAACAACACGTAAGCATTTTTCCAAAAACTGACCTCCTAACCCTGGCAGTGTCAATGTTTTGCTCTAGCCAATGAGCTGGCCAGTATATGAACAGGCCATGTTTTCTCCTGCAGAGGGCCCTGCCTCCTGCCGATGAACCTGATGACACCACAGTCCCAGACGAAGCAAATGCTTTAGGTAAGAGACAGAACTGGTTACCTCACCAGCAACTGATCTCACACACACACACACACACACACACACACACACACACACACACACACACACACACACACACACAAGAAAATCTAATTGAATTGATAAGGGAAGTTTAAAATTGCTGGGCAATTGTTTTGAGAGCTGTAACTTAATTTGTTCATGGTTTGAGGCTCTGGGAAAGGCACTCAAAGGCAAATTACAGATTAATCTGGATTGTGTTGGGTTTGAATCAAGGAACACATGTTGGCAAACAGCACTTCCAAAAGCTTGGGTAGTTACCTCTAAAGACTTAAAGCCATTCACTCACTGAGCACTTTTGTTTATTAAGAACACCTGCACACCTGCTTATTCATGCGATCAGCCAATCATGTGGCAGTAGTGTAATACATAAAATCTAACAGCTACAGGTGAGGAACTTCAGTTAATGTTCACATCAGACATCAGGATGAGGAAAAATGTTATCTCAGTGACACTGACTGTGGCGTGATTCTTGGTGCTAGACAGGCTTGTTTGAGTTTTTCTGAAACTGCTGATCTCCTGGAATTTTCACTCACAAAACATCCGGTGATCAGCAGTTCTGTGGATGGAAACACCTTGTTGTTGAGAGAGAGCAGAGACTGGTTGGAGCTGACAAAAAGGCTATAGTAACTCAGATGTCCACTGTTTACAACTGTGGGGAACAGAAAAACATGCACAACACATTGACTCTAAAGGCAAATGGGCTCACAGCAGAAGACAACAACACACCAAAACTGGACAGTTGAAGACTGAAAAAATTCTGTCTGGTCTGATGAATATCTGCTGAGGCCTGCAGATGTCACGGTCAGATCATTTGGCATCAACAGAATGAATCCATGGCCCCAACCTGCCTTGTGTCAATAGTCCAGGTTGCTATTGGTGGCTCAATGATAATACCAATCGGTCATAGTCTGAATTCCACAGCCTGAGTATTGTTGTTGACCATGTGCATCCCTTTATGGCCACAGTTTACCATCTTCTAATGACTACAGCCAGTATGATAATGCACTATGTCACAAAGCATAAATCATCTCAAACTGGTTTCATGAACATGACAATGGGTTCACTGTACTTCAGTGGATTCCCCAGTCACCAGACCTGAATATAGAACACCCTAGGGATGTATGACAATAGATTGGCAGCCTGAATGTGCATTTGACAAATCTGCAGAAATTGTGGTACAGTCATGTCGACATGAACTAGAATCTCAAAGGCATGTTTCCTACATATATAACAACAGAGTCTAGAGCACCTCAATGTCATATTTGCAATTGTATTTTCTGACATTTCATAGATTAAACAATTACTTGAGATAGTAATTATCATTTCAAGGTGGTATTAGGTCAGTGGTTGGTTGTTAAAGGTGCTCTGAAAGAGGCTTGAGGTTTGTGTGGTGACTCTGTGTTGCAGACCTTCCCACCTGCCTGCTGTGCGTCTGCCTGACTGGCTCAGTATACTGTGAGGAGGTCAGTCCAGACATGACCACAGTTCCCACGCTGCCTAAGGAAACAGCCTACCTGTACGCCCGCTTCAACAAGATCAAAAAGATCAGCACAAAAGACTTCGCTGACATTGGTAAGTCTGAAAACCGTCTCTCAGCCGAATTTGACCATGGCCACTCTGATTAAAACTGAAAATTGTTTACAGGTGAAAATGAGTTTACTCGTCATGGTTGGTCCTATTTCAACCTGTTAAAACTGTTAGAGTGGTGAGTGAACTCTGTGAAATTACCTGGTTTTAAAATGTAATAAAATGCGGTCTGATCCTCATCTAAGTTACAAGTACAAACACAATGTGCTTAAGCTAATAAAACAAAACATTATAATCCTTTGAGTCTTTATTGAACACACCCATTAAACTTTCACCGAACTGTGGAAAAAATAAGTGAACCTTTGGATTTAATAACAGGCTGAACCTCCCTTGCGAGCAATAACTTCAAACAAGCATTTCCAGTAATGTTCAGGAGGAATTTTAGAATTTTTTTCTGTACAGAACTGCGTCAGCTCATCCATATAATTGTGAATTAGATGTAGATCTGACCACATTTAAGACAAATGTATGTATAAACACAGGTATTTCCAGGTAAAGGTTAATTTACTATTTCTTTCCACTATTATAATGACTAACTCATCAAGATGGTCTTGGAGTCTACCAATCCAATTTATAACAGAAAGCCTGAGTTCTAATGGAAAAAAGCTGTATTATGAACAATGTAGGATCCAGTGTTTTTGGAGCTTGACCCAAACTTGGAACTGAAAATTTGAATATCTCAGCTGCTGCTGCACAGATTTTGAACTTTAGGGAAGTGTAAAAGTAAATCACTAGACACTGGTCTATGTGACTGCATTTTGTCAACTGGCTTGACAACAAATAATTCTCAAGAGAAACTAGTTCACAAACGTACATGGTTACAGGTTCTTGATCAAACGGTTTAGCTGGTTGTCTGGCATAAGTCTTGGTAGTATACTACAATTTACTGCACTAAAGAAGGACAATAATACTGAAGGAATAAATTGACAGGTGTCTGCACTGCACTTAACTTGGCTGAACAGTGAAGGAACAAGAACCAGCAAAAGACCCAAAACAGAAAGCTTAAACCTACAGGTGTTATGCTCAGTGACCAAACAGACAAAGTGTAGAAAAAATACCTAATTCTAAAAACAACTGCAAAGGGACACCTACTTTCAATGCAACATTAATTTGGAAGCACAATAAGAGAAAAATGTAAGATATCCAAAATATCTACAACTTTAATGACTGATTTTTTTTTTCTATCTGCTGACAGTGACTCTGAAGAGGATTGACTTGACGGGGAACCTGATCTCGGAGATTGAAGATGGGGCCTTCTCTAAGCTAACCCTGCTGGAGGAATTGTCTCTGGCCGAGAACAGACTGGTCAAACTTCCTATGCTCCCCCCCAAACTCACATCCTTCAACGCCAACAACAACCTTCTCAAAACCAGGGGTGTCAAAGCTAATGCTTTCAAGGTACACAACATCACCTCTGCCAACTTTTTCAATAGGGAATGTCCAAATATGATCTGACAGATGGGATTATGGAATATCAGTCCAATATCGGGTATATAATATAGGTCAAAACAAAAAAACAATTAATTGAAATAGCAAAACTTGTCATGTGAGCGCTAATCAGTAATGTAATACTGAGGATGAAGACAGGAGTACTACACATACTGAAGGATACCATGCGTACCTTTGTCAATGAGGCGACTTCAGTGTAACACAGTACACAGTACAAAGACCTTAGACCCATCTGTTGGTCAAGGTAGAAGTAATAGGCCCAGCTTGAAACTCCCCCTAAAACTGGAAACTGTTTGACATGTTTGTTTGTTTAAACAAACGTGATTCAACGTGTTAATTAGTGAGTCCAGCTAACTAACTCCAGCCTCATACGTAATGTACAGATATGAGATTGATATGAGTCTTTAAATCTCACTCTCAGAAAGAAAACAAAATGGGATCCATATAACCTTTCGATACTTATTTCCCTACCCAGTGATGTGAGGACAACTAATGACAACGGTTTAATCAACTGGATGTCCGTGGTGTGAATTTGTTTCTCTAATAGAAACTGACCAAGCTGGTCAACCTGTTCCTGGCCAACAACCAGCTGGAGGCAGTTCCACACATCCCAGAGAGCGTTCGGATCTTACATCTACAGGTTTGTATCTTTGACTGCTAAAATTTACACAAATAAAGTGAGAATTAGACACCCTCTAACTGTTAACCAAGTTGCTCTAGATTTAATTCAATGTAAAATGCATTCGTTATTTTTTTATCCAGGATTTACTAAGTGAGATTTAAATTAGTTTTTATTTCCTCTAGAACAACACATCACAACATCACTGAAGTCAACAAGATACCTTCTGCAGATCTAACGACACCTACTACCTACGAATGAGCCTCAGTGAGGTCCGTATGGACAGTAACCCCGTGATCTTGTCCAAGCACCCCGACAGTTTCACCTGTATGAAGGTACTGCCTGTCGGACGGTACCGTTGAAGAGGCAGAAAACTTTACTGTAGCCCCTTTGTTGCTGACGGAGCAGTTTCCCACAACACAGCGCTGGGGGGGGAATACCGTGTCATTCTGGATTTTTGGGGCACTGGTCTTATGGTTAATGTTTCTACTTCAACAAACCTACAAACAGCTTGTGACACTGTCAGGTCGAAATGAAACCATTCATTGAACTGAAGGTGTAGAATTGAAGGAGCTTTTCTACTCCTCATCAGTGCTACTGGTCTGGTGGAGTATTCAGGCAAAAATATGGAAGCTGCACATGAGAGTTGTTAAGAGTCATAAGTTCTCAACATGCTTCAAATTGACAAGTATGTCTGACCATGCGTAAATTCAGTGTGCTGTAGTTTTTATGTGTTAAATTAGCATAATGACACACATGTTCAAACCATCTCTCTGTTAAGGCAAACAGCAACTGAAGAGCTTAAGAGAGAATTTCAAACCCTGCCTATTTTCACACCCCCACACACCTGGCCAATGGCTGTGTAAAGTGGACTTGTTTCTCAGTTTGTCTGTTTTGGGCAGCTTACAAAAACGGTCCCACACAGCCTTTGATTGGGGGCTTCAGATGCTGTTAACAGATTTAAAAGATTGAAAGATTTGAGAACACTTTGTCTGAAGCATACTGAAGCATTCACAATGCAACTGTAAGTGGCAGGTATCTGGAAATATTTAGACCACCTCTTCAGAAAACACCAGAGGTGAGTTTCCCTCTGAATGTGATTGAATGCCAGTAGATCTGATGCTACCCTGATGTGAAGCAAGTGGAGAAGTATCAACACCTCCACAGCGACAGTCCAATTTATTGTTTCATTTTGACCCGACGCTGTACTACCTGGATGAATGAAACTACACAAACTGCTTGTGACACTGAACCAACACACAACCCGCAGCCACAAGCCAACAGGCTTGCTTCTAACTACCTGTACTTAATAGTTTAAAATAACAGGCCAATGTTTTCACACTCTTTGTGAAGTGCATTGAAAAAAAAAATTAATTCAAGATATTACTGCAACCTTCTAAATATCTTTGCTGCTTTTCCTGGCCTACATTTTACACCAAATTAAGGACAAAATGTTTTTGAAAACTACACCAAGTAAATAACATCCAAAATTACCCATAATGGACCCACACGTTTTTGCTTATTGTAGGTCAACTGGGATTTCTTTTGGACAGACTTCATTGCAAGAATAATATTTTTTTTTGCAATATTTCTTTACTGACCTGATGACAGGAGGAGAAAAGATGCTCCAGTATCTTCCAAACAGGATTTAAGTCAATTCAGTCACACAACAGGGATACTTGATACCTGCATGTTGATTTTTAGTCTTACTTTCTTCAACTGAACCTTGTCTCGTGACAGTGGAAAACATTTCTGACATGGCACTTAAATAGCAAACAGCCTGTGAGCATTGTTAACATTTCTCATTACATTAATTTTATGAGACTTTCTTGTCAGACTATTGATCCCAGCTGACTCAGGCAGCTGATTAACATTAGATTATATTGACTTGCCAGCAGGAATAGACTGCAAATATTTTTCTCATTAAGTGTTGTCTCAGAAAAATTACTAGAAATAAATACGACACTCTGGGCTTTGCTCTACCCTTGTGTGAATTAATTTCACTTTTAATTATTCCATTACTAATGCTTCTCCATTAAGGGCAATTGCCATGTAGACTTGTCCAGCTGCAGGTTTTCCTAAGTATTTTGTGACGCAACTTCACTTTGTGCTTTTTAATTTATAGACTCCAGTTGAAGTGACTTGGGGAGCAATGTATCTATAAAATATAGTAATGTGAAAATTACTCCTCTCTCTCTTTTGTCTTCTTGAAAACAGTCTTGCTTGTGTCTCTAACTCTTCCCTTCCAGTAATAAAAAATACTTTAGAATTTATTACTGATGTGAATAAGATAGTGGTGTACAGGAAGATGTGTATGTGACATGGCTATGTTTTTAAAATATTTTAATAAAGTTAAACTTTTTTAATTAAGATGTGTTTAAAATCATTGTTGGAGTCTGCTTCACACATACAGATGAGTGTTTTTAATGTTTAGAGTAGGGTAAAGTATAGGTACTGGCAGAAAAAGACAACACTGCATAGCGGATTTTGGCAGTTGTTATGGCAGTTTATAGATATGTAAGGCATAGCTTATGATTTACAATTTAGACTTGGATTTCACCACAACAGTAGATATGATCAGACTGTGTCATGCTTTAATTATCCTCCCTACAGTAAGTGTGTTTACATTCTTTCATTCACTTTGAGTAACAGACTTGGCTCATTACTGAGTAGGAGACTACTGCCTTGCAGTTACTGTGTTTATGTTGGAGATGGCTTTGTTAGATCTGTATTTCTGAAAAGCAGGAGATAACTGACTTTTTCTTCAGCTTCTTCAACAATCTCCAGCCCAATGTATAGTTACATTTTTGAAGACAGGTACTATAGCTGACTAGGTAGCAATTGATCCTTCAAATGTAACATATACAAATATGACTAATTAAAGACAAAATTAAAGGAGAAATAGGATAATAATGCTGAGTTTGAAAAAGATGTGAGTCATATCTGTGTAGGTTCTCAGCCATCTAGGTCAGGTTAGTCTTAAGTGCAAGAGCCAAAAGGCAACTGGACTTCTTTTTAGATTCCTAGGACATTTCACTTCTCATCTTCATTTCTAAAAACTATATATAGCCAAAGTCCTGCTAGCAGCCCTTAAAGACTGAAATGTTCAAACTAAACAGCACTAAAGATTTCAACTGAAAGAACAGAACAAGAGACTGATATTGGCAGAGGTTTAGACAAACAATCTGACATAACAATGTGACATAATTGGGTTCACTTTCAATGGTAAAAACACAACGAGATATTTCATCTACTAATATTTTGATGGAGAAATGCTAATCAGTGATTGGCCACATGCTTGTAAATGTCTGTGGTTTTGTAACCGATATGTAGCCAACCATTGTCTGCAGTGACTGGCTAGTTAACGTCGTGGTTTACCAGCAGCAAAAATGTTAAGATTTCCTGGCCTGGACTGTATATGAACTCTTCATTTCATATCTTTATTTGTTTAGTCCTCTTAAGTACATGTTCATGTCTGTGTGTCATTAAAGCATGGAAATCAGCATACATGGCACTCCCCGCATCATAGCATAACAGTTACAATGGGAATTACATTTTTCCATAATAACACTGAAGAAAATGCAAGTAAAGCAAAATAAGAGTTTAGAGCACACAGGCCAGTATGGAAAATGTGGGTTAATCCTCCTACAGCTCAGCCAACTTGGCAGAACTTTACATTCTCCAAGTAAACAGGAGAATAGGTTCCATATTGCCTCTGCAGCTTGATTTACTGTTTGACATTTTAGTGCTACCTCTTCAATAAAGTCCCACCCTGATATTTACCATGCCCACGCTAATCCACACCCACTGCACTGACCTTAATATTTCACCAGCCTGTATCTACACAGTTTAGCCACTGTATAAAGTGGCACTTATTTTGGAGGTGTCTGCATCATGGTTGACAGAACTGTCATGATGTCAGACAATGCCTGGAGACATACATCCATCTACAGTATCCATCTGCTTACTGCATCACATTTATCCATCCATCTAAGGTATGTAGAGTGTAAAGGATATTTATATAGAGTATCCATCTATCCATCTATAAGTCTATCTATAGTCTAAGTCTAGAGTAGCTACAATATCTTTCAATTGTACCCGTATAGGTTCTCAGCCATTCAGGTCATGGTAGTCTTAAGTGCTAGAGTCGAAGGTAACTGGACTTCTTTTAGGTTCCTTGAAGACGTTTCACATCTCATCTGAAGGCTGATGGGGAGTCGCAGGTATTTCACTCCAAGCTGATAACCCCACCAAAAGTTAAATGCCTGGGACTCCTCCATCATCTTTTAGAACTGGAGAAGCCTTTCAGATGAAAAGTCCAGCTGCTATATATTTAGTTATATTTATTTTATTTGTTGTGTTTTATCAATCTGTCCAACCATTCATTCATTCACCCAGCCATCAATCAAGTTACTGTATCTCTCTGCTTACTTACTATGTTTACCCATATTTAGGTTTGTACAGTTTCCAAACAATCACTCATCAAATACCAAAATTCTCCAGAAGAACTGTTTTGATAAGGGTTTGCGAGTTTCTTGAAATTAACCCTTTGACCTGATTACTAGACTTGCCCTGTTGAACTATGAGGCTGCTTGAAGGGAGGGAGACACCATGTTTTAAGGCTTGAGTTGTACATTCTGCGCCTCCATCTTTTTTACAACAATGGTAAATGGTGAAAATAACTACAATGACAGAAAAGATCAGAGTCTCATCCATTGATACATACAGTGTATTGCATTTTCAAAGCATGCTTGCAGTCTGTGAAAGTTCTACATGGTCCCAGAGTCTTGGGAGTAGATCAGTGGGTTGGTAAACAGTTGCCTCAGGAAAACAAAGCCAGTGTCAGAATTTTAAAATGGAAAACCTGAAGAAAGTCCATTCTAAGCCACAAAGAGAAACCCAGACCCTCAGGTTTGACCCTCTGACCTGTAGTTGGACAAGACAATAAGGATCACTGGCTGATGGATGAGGGTGAAACCCAGCAGGGGTCAAGCAGAGGTTTAAGATAAATTCCAACCTGAAGCTGCCCTCACACTGACTGATGGACCCTCTGGCCTCCCGATTGAAGGAATTCAGGATCTATCATGATTTTTGATGCTCATACAAACAATTAAAGAGCTGTGGGCCAAAATACTGTTATCATTTTGCCATCCTACTGTCATGTGATCAGCAGCGCTCAATGTATCTCATAAAAGGAAAGAAGCAACCAAATCCAGAGTCAGTCATGTTCATCACGAGGAACGAAACTGATATTTGTCACACGTCAGCAATACACAAATAGTTAAACATGTGAAGCAAATATGCGAAGGTGAAGCTGCTAGTTTGAAGTTTGTCTCAGTGCAGGTGTGTCTTCACTTACCTGGAAGTGCTGGAAGGTTCTGGACCGGTCATCACATCTGTCTGAGAAAGTCCTCAGAGTCCTGAAGAACAGCAGAAGATTCTTGCTCTCCTCCACCCTAAAATGACATTGTACACACCATTAAATCAGGTTTTTTTTAAGCAGCGCAGGTAGCTGAATGGTCACAGCATATGATACGTATCTGCAACATCCACTGTTTAATTACCAGCCAGGGATCTGGGCTATATGTTGTGCATTTTTTAAATGTAGGAGTTCTGCCTCTTCAAAGTTGATCATTTGAATCGTCAGTGAGTAAACGTTAAAATCCCAGAGGGTGATATTGTAATGCATAAACAGTGTGAACTGTCAGAGGTATCAGCTGTAGCCAGAAAATGTTGGTAAGTGTATAGATGTTAATAATAGTCTACAGACACCCTCTGTGAAGCTGTACTTATAAAAACACAACAGGCACTGGAGGCAGCACAGGTGTCGAAGCAGCTCATGTACAGAAAACAAAGCCAATCAATCGCTCAGACAACAAACTAAAAAAATTAATTGAGGATGTTGATAAAAGAAAGAAAGAATTACAGAGTTCTTATGTGTGTGAAGTAATGTTAGAAATCATTACACACTTCTTGTGGATCATAACCATTCAACCCAACTTACATAGTGGAAGCAGGGAGTTTGGGTCGCAGAGTGGGAATGAAAATGACAAGTCAGTGAAGCCGTTACTTTAAGGTAAAATCGTTGCATAATGTTGCTTTGAATTAACAACAAAATAAAGGTTATTTAGTATAAGTATTACAATTAACACAATATGTAAAACAGAGTAAATCCTGAACTACCCAGCCAAAAACTGTGAAAGGTAGGTTACAAAAAGGTGCCTCCTTGTATACAGTGAGCTGCATTTTACATTGGCAATACAAAACAAAAATCTTTGCTTTGGTCTGGTTCACTGTGTCTGACTGAACCTGGGACATTCTGTTAAAGGCTTTCCAGAGTTTTCCATGGGGGCCCGGGGCTAGACGGCAGCTGGGTGAAGTTTCCAGACAACTGTTATTCCACACAGAGCTGATGGAAACATGGCAGCACCCTCCCATATAATGGAGCACTACCAGAGAGAGAGAGCGAGAGAGAGAGTGTGTGTGTGTGAGAGAGAGAGAGAGAGAGAGAGAGAGAGAGAGAGAGAGAGAGAGAGAGAGAGAGAGAGAGAGAGAGAGAGAGAGAGAGAGAGAGAGAGAGAGAGATCCCTGGTTTGATGCAACCGTACTAAATGGATTTGGTCCTACTGGTGCTGAATGATGCAGATTGATTATACTGTCAGTGAAGACCCAATTAAACTATACTGGCTGTAAATGCAAAAACCTTTATTGTGTAGTGATTCTGATAACGTTGCTGGGAAAATTTTAGTGGCTTTCAGTTCACCATCCCAAAGAGGCAGTAAAATTAGTTTGTAGCAAACAGTGGAAAAAAAGACCAAATTAAACAAACAAGTCTGTAATTAGAATAATTCACTGTTGGATACGCTGTGCTATGGACACATTTTGATTGGTAACCAAAAGAGAGTTACAGTTACGATTAATGCCCGAAACTAGAAGAAATGAGAACCTAGAATTTGGTCAAATAATCTTGAACACAGCTGATGTAGCCTAATCTGAAATTATGCTGTCAATTTAACATCTGTACGGTCTATCGAAGAAATATGTTGATTTAACGGTTGTTATTTCTGCAAGTCGACTTAAAAACAACTTGTACAGCTGTGCACAATTCATCCACACATGCTGCCATTTTTGTGGCAATTTTTCAGTTGTTATTTTATTGGCTCTGGCACAGAAACATGACATCCTCATTCGTTATCGTGACTAACAAAGCTTGGATTCACCTGGTTTCTTTTCCAACAACAAAAAATGAATAAAAACAAAATAAAATCTGCTGTGGTGATTCAGACAACCACACTATTGACTTTTCATACTGCACTACTTTGGAGTAAATGGGTAGATTACCATAAAATTTACTGATCACATTTGTGCTGTCCTAAAGATGAATCCTTTGGTTTTAATGACCCCATGCCCTTCAAATAACTGGACGCTGCAGCTCTACCCACATACAAAATCCCAGATTCATGCCAAAACTAGTTCATTTACACTGTTGCAATGTCTTTAAAGCAACTACTGTCTTGAAAGTGAACTTCCCTTTTAGCCTGAGAGCTGACTGATATCTCATGCTGCTGTTCTGACCGCAACACAGTTTGGCTTCACACTATCAAGCCTGGCTTGGACCAGGAAACACAAACTGTACTTCAGAAACCCGACAGCCTGGATCAGCGCTTCATTAGCTGCAGGCGGAGAGTCCGAATGGTTCATGGATCAGCTGGCTTGGATCCCCACGCATGACAAGAGCAGCACTGTGTCTTAGGACAGTTTGACATCATCCAGTCTGCATCGAGTCCTCTAAGTCCATCCCACAATGCACTGCGTCAACTGCGTTTCCAAGTTATAGCTCATATGAGAGTTTTAAGCTGCTCTGCTAATAAACAGTTGGATAATAAACAGAAAAACAAACATATTAAGTCTTAAAAAGCCAGATTTAACCTGTTAAATGATAAAATTTAGAGTGTAAAGTAGCCAAGACCCTGTGTGAAAACATACACAAGAAACTATACCTGCAGTGTCTCACATGTTAATCACGTCATGAAGTATCTTTTCAGGCTTTAGGTCTATTTTCTTCTGTCTTACATTTGTAAGTACAGTGATTGTGACTTGGACCATGAACACAGCCTAAACGTGGGTACCCACAATGCTGCACTGCAGCTGGATGCAAGCTTTGTGACACTGACAGAAGACTGATGCTGAACTGACACACTGCTTTTTACCACACAGTCTGTTTAAGTTAAGAAACCACTTCAGGGGAGGCAGGACGACAGATGTGCTCCTGAATATAAATAAACAAATAAAAATTCTATCGTCACTATTTACTTTAACAGTTCCGACCAGCTTGATTTAACAAAGATTATCAGTCTGATTTGGACTGTTAAACTCCAACTGTCTCCCACACACATACACACACATACGGAGAAGGCAGTAGTGTGTCAGAATCATTATCTCCAGTATTTTTCCATCTGTTTCTTGCCAGATTCTGCAGACTGGACCATACAATCCAGATGTGGTTTGGCCTCAGATATAGAGCAAATCAGACTTCTGCTCCATGGTGCTGATCCACTGACAGAGCAGACGCTTGCTGGCAGACTGTGGTTATAAGGGCAGAAAATGCACCTGAGCACGCAAACACAACACAAACAACATATTTAGTCTACACCAATCAGTCATGTTGTTACAGTGCAATGTTCTGCTGGGAAACCTTGGGTACTGGCATTCATCTGGATGTTACTTTGACACGTACCACCCAACTAAACATCGTTGCAGACTAAGTACACCCCCCAACAGCAACAACACTTCCCCAGCAGGACAACAAAGAGCACAAGGTGTTGACCTGGCCTCCAACCTGATCCAGCATCTGTGGGATGCACTGGAACAAGCCAGATCCAAGGAGTCCCCACCCTGCAACCCACAGGACCCAAAGGATCCGCTGCCAATGTCTCAGTGCCAGACACCACAGGACACCTTCAAATGCAGGTGGTTTTAATGTTGTATCTACCACAACAGAGAGCGAGCATCACTTGGCTCTCATAGGAATTAAGAACAAAGTAGAACTACAGATATTGGTCGTTGTTCTTTAGGAACCAATTTTAAGAGATCCAAAATATTTATGTTCTGTAAAAAAATATCTGTCTTGAAACACTAAAATATCATTATCAGTCCAGAAATCCAACATCTGTCAGCCTCAGCTCCACACAACACTTTTCAGATGGTTTGGTATCATGATTATCTCATTTCATCCACTGTGCACTGACAAAGAGAAGAAGAGTGTAGTTTTCTGAGAGGACAATAGGACATGTAATAGATCACAGTGTAAGACGCAGCATGTTGTGCTTAACCATTTTGAAATTACAGAAAAAAATACTTAAATGGATACTTAAATACTTAATGGAGGGCACAAAAAGGTCTAGCTTTACTAGGCACCTGTTTAAAAATTCAGATTAATGATGATACAGAGATTGTGCGATACGATATGTGGACGTTGTATCACAGTTTGGGTCTTGGTTTCTGTAACCCATTGGCTTTGATAACAAATAACATTTTACATTTTCTCCTGCAGAGTAAAAACCACCTGGTTGGAAACAAAGTGTGACTAAAGCTCCAGACACTGAATGAAACCTCAAAAGACCAGATCCAGCTCAGAGATCTTGAACAGTTGCAGCAGTAAAAAGAACAGGTGTAACTAATATTCGATGACGGCTACGCTCCACTTACAGGCAGGTGTGCCAGTACGCCAGCACACCTAAATGGAACGCAGCCATCATGAAGGTAATGAGTTACACCTGTGTTTTGACAGGTCAAAACGTCTGCCGTGAGAAGGGCTTGTTGTTTGTGAGTAAAGAGCAAACAGAGCGAGAACGAGTTGATGTGTGAGTGAGGAGGTTCAGCTGGACGACAGGCAGATTGCAGTTTGACATCTTCTTCTATCTTAATAAACACTTGAGTTAAACTAAACATACCGCTTCATCCTGACAGGAATAATATCCAATGTTGAATATGTAGAGTTGGACTGAGCAGACAGACTGTAATTAAATTATGAACTGACCACAGTAATTGGCCACGAGTGTGAAGGAGGAAGAGGTGTTTAAACTCCTCTTTCATGCTCTCTTTTTTCAATTGTTGACTTTTTAGACATAAAACCAAGTTCAACACAATGATTGTCTGTATGAATGTCTCATTTTATATCCACACATTTTGGCGTCTTACCTCTCTCAGTGATGAACAGCTTTTCAATGACGTTTTCAACTGTGGCTGCTCAGAACAGCAATGTGGTGAAACAATACATCATTCATACTAGTTCTTTCAACCAAAAGGTGCTGGGCTCCACCACACTTATTATTCAAAGGTCAAAGTTCACCTGTGATCAACTTTGACTCACTGATTCCAGCAAACAGAGTGGTGCAGGAATGAGTCTTCCAGGTTCATGTCTTTAAAAAGACGGTTGCTAACAAGTGACTAAATGAGACAACAGAGGTTGTCAATGTCATAAAACCGCACACAAAAACCAATCTACTCACCAGTCCACCTTTACAGCCTTGTTGTGTTTATTCAAACTATCACTAACTTTCTAAGAAAAGGGGCTTTTGAAGAGGTCAGAGCTAAATTAAATTACAAGTTAGTTACTTTGTGGTGGTGATGTTGACGTCATGTGACCATGGTGTAGTTAGTTTAGAGCCTAACATTAGCGTTTTACTTTTTTACTTACCCAGACAGGAAGCTGCTGAAGTTTTGCAGGTCACTGGCATCCATCACCACATTCAGATCACTGATCGTCCTCTCAGATCTCTGACCCTCCTGCAGGACAAACACATCATCAATTAACTCTGACAAAACGTTCGAGCTGCTGGAAACTGACAGCTCATTTCTGTCATTCATGGAGCTTCAGAGTTTATGGTTGCAGTTTTATTAAGATCTGAGGAAAAGCTGAGTAATGAAGAGGGAGCAGAGCTGTGATGAGAGATAATGTTTTGTTAAAAAAATCATGTTTTTGAGAATGAGAGGAGCACACCGTACACCGGTCGTCTTCTTTATTAGAAGTGTTGGGAATATTTTGCGACAACAACAGCAAAACCAGTGGCTGAGTATTTCCTGTGCATCATCTCTAGCTATAGAAGGTACCAAACATGGAAACCTCAGTAACAAAACTTCAGGAAGCTGCACAGAGTCACTGCATCAACTATTGTTCGAGAGGAACAACAATAAAGCCAGACTAACAGTTTCCCCCTGCTTCCAGTCTTTATGCTAAGCTAAGCTAACCGAGCCCTGACTCCAGCTTCATCTGTAACACAGACATGAGATTGATATGCCTTTGATCAGCCTCAGGAGGAAAGAGAACAAGCATGTTTCACCAAAATGTTGACACATTCCTTTAAACATGTTAAGAAGAAAGATGCTCTGTATTTGTGGAGTCTTGCATCGTATCTGTGACTGGTTTCGAATCAGTTACAACACTAACAAAAGGTTTTTAAGGTTACTGGAAGTAGTATTAGCCCCTCCACTAAGTTGCAACACAGAGAGTAAATATTATAAATATTAATAAAGCTACAATAAAAAGGCAAGAAGAGCATATGTTTACAAAACGACTCTGTTTCCAAATTACACAACCAAATAATTAATGTCTTTATCAAAACAAGTTAAAACACCGGAGGAAAAATTACAGTTTTAATGGCACTTCATGAGTCAGGCTGGAGGAGAGATTCAATGAAACCAGCTGTTCTGGGGGTCGGTCCAGTTACAATGAAAACCAGAGGACTGTTGGACCTACATGAGCAGGGTTTACAGATCACAACTAGTCTAGGCTCTCCCTACAATAAAATTACAATTACTCTTGACTTCACATATACAGTGTTGGCAGATGTCAGGGGTCAAACATTATTTTTGTTAACTGTGACATCCCATTAATGTGTTTCTAACAGGCCTGAGGTAGGGCTAGATATTAAACCTCAATACTCTACAGACTAATGTGTCCAGAGCACCAGAGTACTGAGTACTGATGTCTGACTAGATTCATAACCTTGAAAATCATCTTCTTTGATGAGTTCCAGATATAACTCATAATGTTGACAATTGTTCGAGGCTGAATTTTATTTAGACAGAGATGATGTACAGATGCTTGTCATTAATCAACATTTAACCAAAAAGAAGGGTTTTGGAGGAAAAAACATTTATATTTCTCAAGTGTAAAGTATGGACTAAATGATTGTTTATGTTTGCAGATGGTTTAGTACTAAATGAAAGATGACATGTAGAATGTCTAATTTATAGAGTTCTCTGATGTTCACGTAGTAGTCATAAAATATAAAAACACATTTCAAAGTTGGTAGCTTTTATTTTGAAGAGGTGGTGTCTAAACCTGAAAGGTTATTGTTGCTGGCGGCACCAACATGACTTCACCTGATACCACCTGACATGAACTCCTCTGAGGCAGTTTTGTATGATGTCTGAATGGATGACTCTTAAGACCTGACAGTAATTTTTTCATGTGTCTGCTAAAATCTGAACTGTTCAGTTCACACGTCATTGGTGAACCACTGAACATGGCTCTGTCTCCCTCTGCTGGCTGAACACAGCACCACCATCTATTCTGTACCTTACCTGTTACCAGAACCATCTTCACCAGTGTAAATGAAAAGGAACTGCACTGTCTCTCTTGGTTTTAAGACAATAAATTTTGCTTCAAGTTGTTTCATTTGCACATGTCTAAATCCAACAAAACTCTCAGTAATCCTGTGAAGAGCTCTTCTGTACAGCTAACAGATTATTTTAACAGTAACTCCTCTAAAGACTCACCTTGACCTCAGAGAGCTGGAACTCCACCTGGAAGACCAGTTCAGAGCAGCGGCCTGATACATAGACCTGCTGGACCAGCTTTCTGCTACCTGGTAGACACACACATCACAGTGGGTTAAGCACATTATTACATCAAGAGGGACCCACTGAAATCTGCCCTGTGGTATTTTATTGCAAACAAATAAAAGTTATATGTACATCTCTTGAATGCTTTTCCTGCCACTTAAAAGTTTTGTAAAGTATATTTTTAAATATTCTACCACTGTCTTCTACTGTTTACATGCCAGAAGTCTTCTTCTCCCCAGTTCTTGGTGGGGCATTGCCACATTTTTTGGCATGATACCACCACCACCTGTTGCTCACCATGAAACCAACAGAACATGAAGTGTGCTGCTGACAGGCTTGTGCAGGATACGAAGGCACACCCTCAGCAAAACATTACTCCATAGCTAGTTTTAAGAAACTCCATGAGTAAGAAGGATGTAAACAGTGCTGTTCTCTTACTTCTTTGCAGAGTTTTTGTGGTGCAGCTGTTCAGACTGATCCCATTCATCTGTGTCTGCCGCTTCAGATCATCCTCCAGCTCCTCCACTTCCTCCTTCAGCCTGGACACCACCTTCTCCTTCCCTCCTACAGGTCTCTCTCCGCACATGTACGACCTGTGGAGACGAATGACAAACTGTCACAGCAGCTCAGCACTTCTGTTTTCCATTTTCTAAACCACTACACCACCCAGAGTAAGTCTAAGTCAGTACGTTTAAAGGAAAAAGTCAATCTGTAAGGTTGAAGTGTAAGGTTTCATGCTGGTAGTGGGAAAGATTCTGAAATGAAGAATAGAAATGAAACTCACAGGGCATCCTGCATATGTCCCTGGAAATTGAATGTCATATCCTTGTGGTTTTCCCGCTGTTGGCGCTGCAACGCTGCAACTTCAGCCTGGAGATGACTGATCTGAGCCTCCAGCATCTTCACCTCCTCAGTGTTCTCCTCGCTCACCTTCTCCTCCATCCTCAAGGACAAAAATTAACTTATTAAATAATAAACAGCATAAAAACAAGCAACATAAACAGGTCAATAAGTCAACTGTCACAAATGGGTGTCACCAACACTATATGCAGGATGTGACGGGATGCTATGTGAGATCTGATTTATCTTGGTCTGTATGTCCTCTATACGTGGACATAATATTATTTTGTATGTTTGTGATAATTTATATTTCACATTAGTTTCATGCAGATGGCACAAAAAACAAGATGTAGTTTGTGTGTTATTGTTGATGTTATTATGTTGACAGTTTCGTGTCGCTTGCCAAATTACCAAATTTAATATAGGTGGGCTTACAGGTGGTTTTAATGTTTAATGTTGTTGCAGCGAAGCTGTGATGCACTGTTTGTTCTGACAGCGCTGTATCATAGCTCCTCTGTGATACGCCCATGACCCTTCTGTGGACCACCTTTGGTAGGCACTGACCACTGCATATCTGTCGTTTTGGAGATGCTCTGACCCAGTCGTCTATCTATTAAAATGTGGCTCTTTTCAAAGTCGCTCAGTTTTCTAAAATGTTCCTGCTTCCAACAGTGAACTTCAAGATTTAAATGTTCGCCTGCAGCCTAATCCCACCCCATGCCACTGTAACGAGGTAATCAATTAACAAGATAATCAGTGTCATTCAATTCACCTGTGAGTGGTTTTAATGTTGCGGCTGATGTCATGTACTTATTTTTATTTAAATATCAGTTAACCTTTGTGTTTTTTGTGTCTCAGAACCCCCTTGAAATTCATTTAATTTTTATTAGTTTTTATCCTCAAACTGAATGTGAAATAATGAACAAATACTCAAATGGTAAACTCACGTAGTTTACCAGTTTACCAGTTTCCGTTGGCCTTAAGTATGAATTCACTTCCAACCACCTAAAGCTTATCTAACAGCCCTAACGACTAAATAAGTATGCTCTTAAAGGATTTACACGTTTTACATGAATTGTAATCAAAACATTGATTCCTAACTAGCTAACGTTACTTTACGGTAGCTTAGCGCACTCGTCTCGGTTATAATGTGGACCTATTTGAATAAAAGTCACTTTAAACTACTCTGTCCACATAAAAAATGCTGTTTTTACATTTTACTAAACAATTAATGACAACACTTTGACTCACCTGAGAGATTCCAGTTTCCTCACTTCTACTACAACCAAAACCGTTTGGAGCCTCGCGCGCCGTGGAATCTACCACTTTTCCCGAATCGGAGGGGGAGAATAACTGTTTCTCTGGGGAATTGTTAGAGATAACGCCTCCTTGTGGATACAAATACCGTAAAAGCTTATCAGTCTGTCCCTTAAAAGTACATATTATCGCTTTATTATTGTTAATAGACACGAAATGAAATGCTGCCCCATATAGAAAATTCTGATACTCCCCTTTATATAGAAAGTCGTACCTAACTGCCACGGTCTGAGCTAAATTAATTAAGAGAAAAATAATTATTTCTTCGTTGATTAACTGTCATAAATTAACCTTGTCTGTGATAAATGTGTCTAGCTCTGGCTTAATTTGTGCTTTTTATAGTGGCCGTTTGTTAAAAATTTGATCGTACTTAAGCCACAGCGGAACGTTTCGGTTCTGGGGAAGCAAGCACAGAAGGAAAAGTCGGTAGGACCGGAGCCCCGGACAGAGTTAACGGTAACACCAGCTGGATACATGTGAGGTAAACATTTGCTACATTTTCTGTCGATATTAGCTCAGTTTTAAGTGAATTTAATTAGAGATCTCATAGCGCAGTGAGAGTGGCTGTGATCGTGTGATAAGGCAGTCTGCTGTAAACCCTCCTCTCATGAGGCGTATAATGTTTGGTTTTAGTTTAAACCTCCTCAGAGAGGTGTTCGTTTAAGTTTTGAGGCTATAGTTGAACTGTCTCCATGTCTTCTGTCCCCTCATATAATCCCAGACTGACTCCATGATGTTGAGATCAGGGCTCTGTGAGGGTCAGACTATCTGTTGCAGAACTCCATGTTCTTCTTGTTCTCTGAAGATAGTTATTTATCACTCTCGGTATATTTGGGCTTGTTGTTGTCATGCTGCAGAATTAATTTGGGACCAATCAGACACCCCTCTGATGATATTGTGTGATGGATAAGAATGTAAAGCATCCAACATGTAATGTACAGTTCAACAGCAGCACAAACTATATCCTCTAAAATGACCATGAAATTGTATCAATACTTAAAGTATAAAGGATTCAGGTCTCTTCACATAGACAAAGAAGACCGACTTTTCTTGAAAAACCCTAAAGCCGTCACCACTCAGCCTCAGACTGTTACTTAACTGAAGAGAGGAACTGTTTTTGTATCTGTACCGGGCACTTGTTTGCATATTAATTACAGTAATAATCTACCAACTCATCTAGGTTTTCATTTGGTGTATTTTATGTGTAACCAGCTGATACTGATGTTTGTTGTCTCTGTAGTGATAGTGTTGTCGTGGAGCGATGCAGCGGCTGTACGTCGGCGGGTTGAGCCATTCGATCACTCAGAAGGATCTGAAGGATCGATTCGGGAAGTTTGGAGACGTGCAGGATGTGGAGCTCCGGACCAGGAGGGACGACGAGGGTGAGGAATCACAAAAACACACGCTGACACTCTGACAGCCACTGATACTCATCCTTTAATGAACAGAAATGTTTTTATATTTATTTCCCTCTATCAGTTGTGTTTCCATCAACTGTAAATCACACTGCATTTATATTTTCCTCCTCATTGACTCTGCATGTATTCTGACTGATGCTGTTCTTCTCTGCAGGTGTTCCTTACAAAACCTTTGGCTACATCAACATCAACATTTCAGACGCTGACCTGAAGAAATGTGAGTGAACTGAGCTGCTGTCTCAACTCAGCTACTCTGTCTGTGCCTTCAAGTCTTATTTTATTTAAACCAGGAGAAAATGCTGTCAGTGAGGAGATAAAACAAAGCAATTTCCTGTTAAGGATCGATAAAGTACTATTCTATTTTATTCTATTCTAAAACACTTCATATTGGTTTCCTCTGTTTTCATCAGTGTCAGTATCTTAAACAAAACAGAATCAAGCAAAAAACTGCACAATTCTAGTTTTGGTGAATAATTTAACACAATAATTTGTGTTTGAAACAGATAAAATACTCTCATTCCTTTTTAAAAAAGAAAATATGATTTTAAAGTCATGGAACAGACAAAATGTTTTGTGAAGATGGAGATGTTGTTTGGTCAGAAACTTTGTTTTGTTTCCAAGTTGGGAATTAGTTGTGTGTTTAACCTCAGGCCAGGCTCGGGGCGTTGATGCTGTTGATGCTCACTCTCAGCTTTACCCTGTGCTTTCTGACTAACATCAGAGCTCGTGTTATATTGTCAGTGTGAGATCGGTGTCTTTCCTCTTCAGGTCTGACGGTGCTGAACAAATCCAAATGGAAAGGAGGAACTCTGCAGATTGAAACAGCCAAGGAGAGTTTCTTGCACAGGTAAAGAAATGTTCACCTCACCGTGAAAGTCTTCAGACTTGACTATGACTATTTTGTCTGTAAAGTATCAGAAAATCTGAGTCCTCCTGATCTTAATGTGCAGTGAGTTTGTGGTGTTTGTGTCTCAGACTGGCTCAGGAGCGGCAGGCGGCGGAGGAGCAGCGCCTCCAGCCACCTGCAGCTGAGGACAAGAGACAGAAGCTGCTGGACTCCCTGAGCAAAGCCGGCGTGGACAACTTCACCATGAAAGCTGCAGTCCCAGGGACCGAAGTACCAGGACACAAGGTCGGGTCATCTACTGCTTCTGCTGCCAAAAGAATAATTTAAAAAATGACATAATCACATAACCGGGGCCATTAGCATCATTCATTTCAACATTTTTGCTGATTAGTCTAAATGAGGTGCCTTAGCATCATGTGTGAGGGTGGAGGTGTTGACTGTCTTCTGGACTTTTAGGACTGGGTGGTCAGTAAATTTGGACGAGTCCTCCCCGTCCTGCAGCTCAGGTGTCAGAAAGGCAACAGAGCCCGAACCCTGAAGTACGACCCGTCCAAATACAGCCACAACATCCGCAGGCTGGACCGAAACGCAGCCGACGAGCCCACGCCTGTCACCCAGCTCACCTGGGAGGTACAGGGAGGGGACGATGACATCAGCAAAAAGAGGCAGGGGGGAGTTCCCTGCATACGAACCACCGAGACCCAAGAAGAGTCGGAAAGACGTAGTCAACTCCCACAATGCTGTGGGCAGAACCAGGTAACAATGTGGTCTTTTCTGCTCCTTAACGTCTGAACTAAAGTTTCCACTGGTTTCTCAAACATCCACCCATCTCCTCCTCGTTGTTTCCTCTCAGATTCGATCACACCGAGGCTCATCACATCACCAACGGATTTGAACCACAGACCAACCACAGGCCGGCTCAGAGGAAGTGGGCACCTGTAACCGGCAGTGACGTCGATTCAGACGAGGAAATCCGCAGGCTGGTGGCAGCTGAGAACACCTCCCATGGTGCACTGCAGCAGGAAGTGGAGGAGGATAACCTGGAGGTGGTTGGACTTGACTATTTGGAGAAGTCAGGACGCTCCCGACAGCAGCAGAGAGGTAACATATTTGTCTTATTTTGAAATTCAGAATTTGTCTCATCAGTATTCCTGCTAAAGAGGAGCTGTTACCACCTCTAGGAGGATGTTGTATTCCTAGTTTGTAGCATTCAGTTAAATTTTCTCTCTTATGTCAGTGGTACTCAGACCTGATGCTGGTTATTTTCAACCTTTCCTGTTGTACCTGCAGGTGATAAGCTGATTTCTAGAGCCAGTGTCTCTGTTACACACACTGGACTCAGTTTCCATCAGCCAATATTTCTTCAATAAGAACTAGAGCAGTGAAAATTGTTCAGTTGTAATGAATAAAATAAGATAATGGAATAAGAAAACAAACTTTTCTTGAAGAATTGAAGAGAATGTTTTATTAATTAGCTGAGAACCAACTTGTAGTCAGGATGCATCAAGTGATCAGGAAAAACCTCTTTCAAATATATTTAAAAATGTGTTCTTCTTTGTGATTCCAGGTAAGCCCGATGGCGAAGACGAGGATGACTATGATTCAGCTGACACAGATGAACTCTTCGCCTCGAGGAAACCTCCTCCTCCTCCATCATCATCACAGGAGAAACAGACACTGCCCACTGCAGAGCACCTGTCAGTGAACAACACCAACAAGAAGAAGAAGATGAAGAAGAAAAGTAAAGGAGGAGTAGAAGAGGAGGAGGAAGGAGGAGGAGGAGGAGGAAGATCATCTCACCTTGAGGAAATCTTCCTGTGCAGAGCAGAAAAAGGATTCTGGTAAACAGAGCTCTCAGAAACAAGACAGCAGCTCTGACAACCAGAGTAAGAAGATGACAGTCCTACCTGCTGTAAAACCCCCTTTATCAGAATCAGACAGTGATGAGGATGAGGATGATGAAGATGAAGATGAGGATGAAGATGATGAGGAGTCAGAATCAGCTGACTCCTGTTCAGATTCTGATTATGAAGCAATGTTTTCAAATGTCACCTGTCTGGAGATTTCTCTGGCTGATCTACAGAGGATAGCTGAAGAATCCCAGCAGACCTCTGAAACTACAGCTCCCAGCATCCTCAGCGCCAACCCCAAGCAAGAGACTAAACCAGCTCCCAAGAAAGGCACAACTCCAGACGAGATCCTCGCCTCCATCATGGAGGACGACAGCAGTGATGATGAAAAGAAGAAGAAAAAGAAGAAAAGAAAAGTTGTGTCAGCGCCACTGCCTGCCTTCCAGGGTACAAAAACACTGAAAGAGGGATCAGAAACAAATGACTGCCTGAAGACACAGACAGAGGAGGAGAAGGAGAAGGAGGGAAGAGGAGGTGTGGTCAAAAAACAGAAGCTGGATGCTGAAGCTCCTCAAGTAGACCACAAAACAGCTGACGGCAAAATCAGCAGGACTCTGAGCAAACAGAACATGTCAGAGAGCAGTGAGGAGGAAGAAGGAGAAGAGGAAGAAGAAGAGGAAGAAGAAGAGGAGGAGGAGGAAGAGAAGAAGAAGAGGAAGAGGAGGAAAGGAGGGAGGTAGTGAAGAATTTGGTTGCGACAAAAGAAAAAACAGAGAGCGCTGAGACTAGTTCCAGCAGTGATGATGAGGTGGAGGAAGAGGAGGAGAGGATGAAGGCCAGTCAGACTGTCCTTACAGCTAAAGCAGCAACTGTTACCTTCATCCTCCAGCTCCTCTAGTGAGGAAGATGAGGACGAGCAAAAGATAAACTCTGTTAAAGATGCTAGGAAGACTGCGCTGCCCCCTGCTCCTCAGAGTGAGTCCTCCTCCAGTGAGGAGGAGGAGGAGGAGGAGGAGGAAAAGCAGGCTCCCTCCCGGGTGACATTAGGAGCTGAGGAGGAAGAGGAGCGGCAGAGGAAGGCCAACGTGAAGAGGCTAGCTGCCATCCAGCAGAGACTGAAAGAGGCTGATGAACACAAGAAGCTCATCCAGGGAGCTCTAGCCAACCTGGTGGGTCCCTTTAATCCTACATACCGCTCCTTTAATAATGATAAATCAATAAATTCATGACTTTAAGAAAGATATTGTAAACTAATTCTTTACCTTTGAAACTAAACAGAGGATAAATTTGAACTGAAATGATGTAGTATACCGCTCTGGAGGTCTGGACAATCAGACTTTGCGACGGTACAAATCTTTAAATTATCTGCGATAAATCTCCATCAGGATGCCTCAACACCAGGAGCAGGGAAACACATAGTTTTTGGCTCTGATGACGATGAGGAGGAGGATGGCGATGATGAAGATAAGCAGCAGACGTCAAAGAAGACCCTGTTCCAGGAGAGCCAATCAGAGGACGAGGCCACAGGTGACGAGGCATCAGCCAATGAGAACGACACAAAAAAAGACAAGGTGAGTGAAGAGTGTGGAGTAAATTTTAACGGATGATGGCGACCGCACAGTTTTCTTCTAGATGAATCAGCTGTGGTTTAACTGTGTGTGTGTGTGTGTGTGTGTGTGTGTGTATTCAGGTGCGTCTGAAGCCCTCAGGCCCTCAGCTGTTTGGCGGCAGCGAGGATGAGGAGGACGGTGCTGAAGAGGAGGATGGCAGCAGGTTTGACATCAGGCCTCAGTTTGAAGGTCGAGCAGGTCAGAAGGTGAGAAGACGAGTTGACACAGAGCTGCTCTGTATCCTCCCTCATCAGTTTGTTTACAGTCTGGACACTTCATCTCCACAATGAGAACAGACAGTGGTCTTTCATTTTGTAGAACTGACCTTTAAGAGAAAGCTTCAGGCGAAAGAAAAGTCAGAGTCACCCACATCATAAGATCACAGGGATGTGACACTGATTCAACGCACACCTGATGTTTATGTTTGTTTTCCAGCTGATGGAGCTGCAGTCTCGCTTCGGGACGGACGAGCGTTTCCGGATGGACTCCCGCTTCCTGGAGGAGGACAAGGACAAAGATGAGGAGTCAGGTGAGGGCATGGTTACGCTGTTGCCATGATCTGTAGAAACAGCAAAACAGGCATGGAAAAAAAAGAAGTTGCTTCCTTGGCAACGGCACAGAGGTCTGGACACGTTGATGGTGCAAATTGTGGAACTATTTAGTCCAGGAATGTGTTTTATTTCCATGGTTCAACTGGTAACATAAACTAACATTACTGACAAGATGCTGATGATCAGTGCAACAGGTCAAACGGGTACGTCAGCTTCTGAGGAGGAGATCATTTAGGGCGGTGGACGATACTGTTGTGTCTCATGTGTGTTTCCACAGATATATGCATGTCGTTGAACATGATTTTGCACTATAATAGTAATTAGTAATTTGTCACTGTAGTCATACAGCGAAATTTGTTTGGTAGCTCACAGAGACCAGCAGCAATAAAAAGAAAATATATAAATAGAAGTATTTAAAAAATAAAATACACAAATACCAGATAGTAAAGGGGAAGAATATTTTGTCGGAAGATTTGCAAATTTAATCAGTTCATCCTGTAAAGCTTTGTTTGTGTACGCATCATGTGTTAGCATCTCTTCCTGGTGAATAAAGTGACTGTTGGTGGTTCAGAGAGGAAGAGGAGTGCAACAGAGGAAGATGAAGCTCTGGAGGAGGAGAGGAAGAAGAACCTGTCCATCCTGCAGAGTGTCCTCGGCAGCAGCCAACAAACCTGCAGCAGCAAGGCCGCCGGCAAAGCCAAGACATTCAGGTCAGACACGCAGTCTGGACCACAGCCACCTCTGAACTGAAGTTTATATTTCAATCTTCAATAGGAAATGAATTGATTAATGAATGAATGAATTAAAATGTGTGTGTTTTTAGAGACGTCGCTGCGCTGCACTACGACCCCAGCAAAGAGGAACACGCTGCGTTTGAGACCAAAACAGAGGAAACCAAGGAGAGGTATGAACACAGAAATTAATTCACCAATCAGATCAGTATCTGCACTGGTTCTGGCCTCCAGGGTATGAGCCAGACCTGATCGATCCACATTAAAAGATTAGTCGATATTCTGTGTTTTTGGAAAAATCTCATGAACTTGCTAACTGAAATTACTGCAGGGAAAGTCTATTTAATCTATTTTAAATTAAATCTATTATAAAATGAAGTGTGAAAAAGAAAACATTGCTGAAAACTTTACAAGTTACTGTGTTTAGAGAACATTAGGGGACCCAGGATTGAGCCTTGTGGCACACCCCCAATGAGTAATATACTGATGTATTGCTCATATCCAGTAAGACTATCATGTGATCTGTTGTCTTCACAGCAAGTCTGCCAGGAGGAAGAAGAAAGAAGAGGCTCAGAAGCTTCCAGAGGTTTCTAAAGAGATTTATTACGACGTGTCCGGAGACCTGAAGGCTGTTTTTGGTGCAACAAAGTCTGACAGCGTCAGTGGAGGAGAAGAGAAGATGAACTGGGACCAAGAGGAAGAAGAAGAAGAAGAAGAGGAGGAGGAGGGAAGAGGAAAAGAGGAAGAGCAGACCCTACTGTCGTCTCTCGTCTCTGCTGATCCCAGCGCAGGGAAAGAGGAGTCGTCTGGATTTAAATTCTCCTTCTTTGGAGATGACGCAGAAACAGAGAGTAGAGAAACAGGTACGTTAAATCTCAAATATTTATCTCTGTCTCAGAGGAAATATTTGTTTTTTTTCTCACTTTTTGTGATCTCTCTCTCTCTCTCTCTGTCACAATCTACCAGTGGAATACAAGGTGGAGAGCATCCAGGCTCCAAAGGTGTCATGGCAACAAGACCCTCGTTTCCATGACAGCAGCACGGAGGAGGAGGAGGAGGAGGAAGAGGAGGAGGAGCAGCAGCAAACTACTACTACCATTAAAACCAAAAGGTGAGAAAAATCTCCACTAGGGCTAACAACCGTTTTTATTATTGATTAGTCCACTGATTATTATCTCAATTAATTAATTAATTGATTTGCCCTCAGTTAATATATTCATAAATATATTAATGACAAATTACTGTACTAAATAACTCTCAAATATCATCAAAATAGTTTCCAATTGATAATTCATTTAAGGATGAGATCTGATGAATCATCAAGCTCTCTGTCCTTGGGGTTGTTTATAGTGTTGTATTCAGTTATTTCCATGCATAAAGTGGGCTCAGCAGTCAGATTATCTGTTTCAGAAAGTTTAGAAACATACCTGTTGACTTGGGATTTCATCGCCACAGAGCAGATAGTTGTTCTAAAATCCATTTCAGGTCAAATCCAGCATCACCTGACATGTGTTTGTGTGTTTGTGTCACTGTTGACAGCAAGGAGACTCCTTCAAAGACAGACCTCTTCTTCTTCTTCTACCCTGAAGACAGCAGGTTGACAGGTAAGATGGAGATTTACTATGCTCTTGTAGCCCCATCAGTGACCTCAGCAGTTTGTATATTGCTCTTAAGCAGACCTCATTGAAAAAGTCTATTGATCTTCATATATATTTTCACTTGTTAAAATGTTTGTCTGAGGTGAAACCAATGCTTCAGAAAACAAGAGGATTTCCTGAAATGTCTTTTTTGTGTGTGTGTGTGTGTATGTGTGTGAAATCAACCCTCTCTTTCCTCCATCAGAGGGTCCCCAGTCGTTCTGTCGCTCCTCTCAGCTGGAGGAGCAGAGGGAGCAGTGGGAGGAAAGGAGGAGCACATTGAGACAGGTACACATCAGTTTACACAAAGAAGCATCGTATCACCCTCTCCTGGCGCTCTCTGTTGTGTCTCTGCTTTTGAATTTGTGAAGGGGCTTTAAGTTAAACTGGGGTGTTAAGTTAAGTAAATATAATATCTACGCCTTTTTAAAAGGGGAATATTTAATCGATATTTGTACTTTCTTGTCTGTCGCCACAGGAGTACCGCAAGAAACACAAGGATGCCCGCAGGAAACTGAAGTCCTCCCTGAAGAGCTGAGGATTATATGTGTTTCAGTGTGCACACATTGTCTGGACTTCACAATTAAGGGACTGTGAGATTATTTCTCCCTCTCAGACTGATTTTAACAGTCACACAGAGAGAGACCAAACAGCAGCTGAAGACACAGACTTAGAGTGAAAGTTATCAGATTTATTTTTTCATTTTAGTAAATCCTCAGAGATATTTTGCCTCCTGTTGGAATAGGTGCACCTGATGTTCTCGTTAGTTTGCCATGGAAACAATGCTGCAAATGAACTGAAGGACAGTCAGCAGCTGCAGCCAATCACAGCTTCAGAGGACCAAACCCGTCAGGAAATACATGAATAAACAACATGGTCAAACAAACAGAGAAATTAGGGTATTTATAATAAAAACAAAAATAAATATGAAAAAGTGTAATAACTTTTTTTCTGCATTATTTTATCTTCCACTGTTGCCTCAGGATTTACGATGGAAGTGTTTTCTTCCTGCATAGTCATTTATTTCTCTATTTATTTGGCCATTTTATTCTTTTTTTTTTTTTTTTTTTGAAGTTGTCAGTTTTGGTCCTCCACACGTTGCCTCATATTACTGTGGACTAAAATAAAAATAAGATTTTGTCTATTTGAATATGGAGAACCTTTCAGTTTGTGGGAATACACTCCAATGTCTGGTTTATTAAGTCCACTTAGCCGAAACTAATGCAGTCTAAATAAAATTCTAAATTTTTAGAAGTCTAACATTTTACACTTTACAAGGTTATAATCTTCCGTTTTTTAGAGATGTATCGAACTAAAGTAGTACCCAGATTTTTTTCTCTCTGCAGGCTTCACTTCCGGTTTCTCTTATTTTGAAGTTCCTAACCGGAAGCTCCGTTGTATTCATGCTACCTTGATGAAGCTGATGAGTAACAAGTGAAGTGAGCGGCAGACCTCAAACTTCTCCATCAGGACCGGAGGGAGGTTCGGCTGTGAGACAGTTTTATGGACAGTTTCTGTTTCCAAAGTCAAATATTTGTCGCAGCACATGTCTGTGAAAAGGGAAAATAACACGGAGCACTTACATTTAGCTCAACGGTAAAAAAAAAAAAAAATGAGCCCGGTTTTATTTCTGTTGCTTCTGTTTCTTCGGACCGTGGAGCTCCGCCATGTCCGCTCAGACCCGGGGCTTCAGTCGGGGTCCTCGCTGGAGACGATGCGGGCGGAGGATGCTGCCGGGACAGAGGAGCCCCTCACCCGGGAAAGGACTTCTGTAGGTGGAAGTTTCAAAGTCCCCGACCTGAGGCGGGTCGCCCGAGGAGCCAAAGATGGGAGCCCCAGGAAAAGAGACCCGCACTCGCACCCTCCGAGCGGTTACGGGGGGCAACCGCGGCGAATCGACGATCCGAGCGGTTACTTCACCACGCCGCGGACCGACCGGTACACCTCCGCCCCGGCGGGTAACTCCTCGTCGGGTCGAGGGATCCTCAACCCGCTGTACCCGGTCACTGACGGCGCCTACTGGGCGTACGCTGTGATGCTGCTGGCGCTCGTGCTGTTCGCCGCGGGCATCGTGGGAAACCTCGCGCTCATGTGCATTGTGTGGCACAACTTCTACCTGAAGAGCGCGTGGAACTGCATCCTGGCCGGGCTGGCGTTCTGGGATTTCCTCGTCCTGTTCTTCTGCCTTCCGGTGGTGGTCTTCCACGAGCTCACCTTGAAAGAGGTTGCTTGGAGACCTGTCCTGTCGGCTCGTGCCCTATCTGGAGGTGAGGAGAGGTTGAACGTGCAGGTGATAGGTTAAAGGCACAGGGGCCCCAGGTGTCAGGGGGCCACTGTGTTTGTCAAATATCAAAATAGATGCAAAATGACTATAGAGAGACAACAAACTGCACCAAGAGACTCAGTATGACTGAAAAATACTTGCGAAAAGGAGGTGCACAGTGATTATAAAGATACAAGTATTTTTTAAAAATAGAAAAATACTCAAAGAGATGTCAGATGAGAAAAATCTGACTTCAAATAGACACAAAAGTGATACAAAGAGACACAAAATGGCCAAAAGTGACTAAAAACGACGACGATACTCAAAACTGTCACAAAGAGATTCAAAATGTTGAAACAGATGTGAAATGACTGCAAAGAGACACAAAATGACCACAAATAGACACGAGATAACCAAAAAGAGACATTTATAAAAAGACACAAAATGACCACAGTTCTCAAAAAAAGACTCAAAACAATCACAACTTTCAGTCTGAGGGTCTTGTTTGTATGTTGGAGGAGTTGGGGGCCTGTTGTTTCATTATCCTTCCATGTGAAAGGAAAGGCTTTATTTTAACGCCCTATATTTAACATTTATAAGCAGATAAACATTTAATGGCGGCAGTTAATTGAGGATTTAGACTACCAGTGCTTCAAATAATTATGTTTATGACAGTGTTTTTGATTAATCTGTTTATTATTTTAATTGTTAATTCCTTAATCTGAAGAATAAAATGTGGTCCAAACCAAAATATAGCTATTTATCTAGAGTATGTAGTTAGTTTCCAATGATTTAAAACAAAGAAAATCAGCATTCTTCACTGTAACAAGAGGCTGATGCCAATGTTTTTCATTGAAAACTGAATTAAAACACAGATTAATTGATTTATTCTTCTGTATCTGTTCTAAAACTCCGACATCATCTAGTTAGACAGATGTCAAACAAGTTTAACCGTCACGACAAACAACTTATTGTGGCGATAATTAATTTTAATCAGTGCCATTTAAAACAAACAGCGTGCAGTTTCACACTATCAGTGACTCTTTGTAAATGTTTTCCAGTTTAATAGAGAGACATCCAGGTCTGTGATGAATAGTCTGATTGTGACTCAGAGCAGTCTTCACTCTCAACAGACGTGCTGTTATGGGCTGTTTGGCCTCTTTACTCGTCTGTTATGAAGCATCAGGGGAGGCCGGCAGGGGCCCCTCATGAAGAGGCTCTTCTTCCCCAGTGAAACACAGTGAAACAGTGAAATACAGAGGCACAGAGAGCAGCAACTGGGATCTTTATTCACAGGTGCAGAGCATAGAAATCTAAAACCAAGTCTCTGCAACGCAAGAAAAAATAACATTACTGCTGTCTGTGTAGAAAACAGGAGAAAATGGAGGAACAACTGAAATGTCAGGCCTCCCTCCACTTACTGAAAAAGACAGAGAAGTCCTTTATTACTGCAGAAAATTAACTCAGCAGCTGTTTAAGTTTGGATACATGACAGACTAATTGTGTTGGAGAGTTTATATCCTGCATTTTATAACATACATATTTTGAAAGTTGGTGTTTTCTGCACAGGGATTCACAATTTCTACGGTAAATTTGGTTTTTCTCCATAAAAATGTCAGAAATGGTGAAAAAATGCTCATTGTGACCTCCCAGACTCCATGGTGACAAATAAAACCCCCAAAAATACTCAATTCACAATGATTTAAAAGAGAGAAAAGCAGCACATCCTCACATTTTAGAGCCTGGAACTAGAAACCTGTAGAAAAACAGTTACTGTCATTATTGATTACTCTGTCAGTTAGTTTCATGAATTATCGATTAATCGTTTGCTTTTTAAAATTTCAGAACATAGTAAAAAATCTTAATTGCTCATTATATCCAAGAAATGTTCAAAACTATAAATAGCTATTTTCTTTTTCAATTGACTAATCAAATGAAATGTTTCAGCTCCAACCTCATCATAGATCATTATAATTATCAATCTACTTATTATTTTCTCAATTATTTGATTAAAAAATAGTGAAAATATCCATCCCAGTTTCTCCAACATGACGTAATCATGTTTAGTTTTGTCTGACCAACAATCAAAGACCCCAAATATTCATTTACCGTAAAATAACGCAGAGAAAAGCTGTAAATATTTATATTTTAGAGGCTGAAAGAAAACAAATTTTTTGGGGGCTTTAAAACCACCACCAGAACACTTGCTGTTCTAAATATAATATTGATTTATAATCTAGTTAGTTAAAAGCTCAGCTGAACAGTATTTTAGCTGAGAGGGTAAATTACCGTGCAGAGTAATAAGACAGAGCTCTCCCAGCCTGTTGATTACCACTGCTGGATTTTCATCAGTCTCCTGCCTCAACATGAACCCGGACTCCACACGCCTACAGAGCTTTAAACCACTGAAGTGGACTTTTACTAATTTGTAATAACAGCTTGTACGAAGCAGCCTTTAACAAGGTCAGGATGCCGGCCCCCTCTGTTCTGCGTTACTTTACCTATTGTAATGCTAATTAATGAATTCATTTCCTGCTAATTAATTAACATTTTCTAAAATGCTGTGTAGCAGTTTGCGCTCTGAGAGTCGTATTGAGCAGGGTTTAAAGCAGGTCAGGCTGCCAGCTGCCCCTGTGCTCTGTTAGTTAAACCATTTTCATGCTAATTAGAGCTCGGTGTTAATTATCCCGAGTTGTGTCTTAACTGTTTGAGGTCATTAAGCAGGCACAGAAGGAGGACATGTCTCTACAGATAGTCTGGGTTTTTGGCCAAAACCAGCAGACTTTAATGTGCACGAGCCTCCAATAACTGTCTTCTAGTGTCTGACTCTATTTCCTCTGTGACTCCTTTTGTTTCTCTGTTCCAAAGCCTAAAGCTGCGTGGTTGTTTTTTTTCAGCCCTGGTCTTATTGCTTTAATTGTGGTAATTCATTTAGCATAACAAGGCAGAGGAAACTTGTCCTTCAAGTAGTAAAACACCCTTCTGTGCCCCACTTAGTCCACATGAAGTTCTGTTTCAGTTGTGCAGGTCACGTCTGACTGGACTCAGAGCAGCAGCATGAATCAAAATGCTTTAAAAAAGTTAGGCTGAATGATGTAAAACTATAATTTAAGATTAGTTTGAATGATGTTGCTCTGTTTAAAAAGCATAGTTTGTCTTCATTTTATTTTTTTATTCCAGCACAGTACCACATTTGCAGAGTTGATACCAAAAAACTCCCCCTGTAACTAATAAATAATAATTTACCATTGTTTCACAGATCATTTATAAGAACAGCTTTTGGGTTAAATAATGAGCCACTGGGCCATTCATCCCCTCAAAGAGCGATGCAGAGCATCTGGACCAAAATCTCTTTATTAACAACTGATGGAGCTGCAGCTGGAGCATCTCTACAGCTTCAGCTGCATGTTTTCATTTATTTATTTTATTAACCATTGAGATGAAGAACCTCTTTCTCAAGGGAGACGTAGCCAACGCAGGCAGCAGCACAAAAAAATGCACAAAGTTGCAGATGGAAAACACAACAAAAGACTCCAAAGGAGGAAGCCACATTTATTTATTTCACCAGGTAAATTAAAAACAGCATCTTAGAGAATCTGCCTGTGCAGAATACACAAAGGCCTTTTTTCTCATTTCTGTTTGGAGATTTGGGACAGAAAGCAAAAAAAAGAGAGAGGAGTGCAGAGACTCTGGTCCAGCACTTTCTGTGTGGTACATATGAAACTCTCCTGGTTGAATCATCATCGTGTTAGGATCATGTTTAGAGGAGTCAGGTGCTACAGCTCAGTGGTCTCTCTACACCTGGCCTGGCTCTTCTTAGTGACTTGATGTAATTCTGAAACTTGTGTCATTAACCTTTCGTCTCCACGTCTGTCACTTCTCCGTCAGGTGTCGTCTCTGGGCGTGGCCACATTCAGCCTCTGCGCTCTGAGTATCGATCGTTTCCACGCAGCCACCGGCCCCGGGCCCCTGCAGACGCCGAAGGTGGAGCCCTGCCAGTCCATCCTGTCCAAGCTGTCCGTCATCTGGGTGGGCTCCATGTTGTTGGCCGCCCCCGAGCTGCTTCTGTGGCAGCTCCTGCAGGAGACTGTCAGCCTGCCGATCGCTCCCCACCGACCTGCAGCAGGGCCAGCCAGGCGGCTCGCTGATGGCTGCGCTCAGAGCCCGAACAGAAACGTTTAAGGTGGATATCTGCGTCCGGGAGCCATCGGTGGAGCTACCAGAGAGCATCTACTCCCTGGTGCTGACGTACCACGAGGCCCGCATGTGGTGGTTCTTCGGGTGCTACCTCTGTTTGCCACTGCTCTTCACTCTGGCCTGCGACTTGGTGACAAGGCAAGTGTTAGCCCAGCGTCTCCTACAGAAACCTGAGGGTGACAAGGTTAGCGGCAGGTGCTCCTCCACCTCCTCCTCTTCTTCTTCCACAAAGAAGAAGCAGCACGTGAGGAGAGCAGAGGCTGCGCTCCACTGTGATGGCCCTCACCATCTTGTACATCACGTGCAACCTGCCTGGAGAGCATTTGCAACATCACCCTGGCGTACATCTCTGTCCCGGTGTCGGCCTGTGCTCCCGGCTCTGGCTCTGCCGGCGCTCGGTTTGATCGGACAGTTCCTGTTGTTCGTGCGATGCTCGGCGACGCCGGTGCTGCTGCTGTGCCTGTGTCGCTCCCTGGGCCAGGCCTTCATGGACTGCTGCTGCTGCTGCTGTGAAGAGTGCGTCCCAGACGGCAGCTCCTCCTCGTCCTCGTCCGCCTCAGCTGCAGCCACCTCCACCCTCTCCTCGCCCACATCGCCCTCTCCGTCCTCCCTGTCTCCGTCCAGCAAAGAGGAGACGATGAAGAGCGTGTTGGCGACAGAACCAGCGGTCTTTGACAGAGTGAAAGACTCTTCAGCAGCTATCGGGACGCCGTGCTGAGGCCCAGAACTGCCACACAAGTAACTTTAAAAGATCATTTAGGTTTATTACAACTTTCTCCTTATGTTTAGAGTCTGTTCATTCTGTCAGTAATTATAACACTCACTAAGTTCATGGCTGAGATCCAGGAACACGGTGTCATCACTGAAAAAATGACAAGGTCATGAAAGATGAACAGTCAGACGACCAGGTTTGAAACAAGCCAAAAGTATGTTTAGATTACACCACATGGTGAAAAGTATGTGGAGCAGAGGAGAGTTATTATCTGTAGCTACAATTTACAGATGTCCTTTAAACGCCTCGTGCAGGCTGTTGGCTAAGCTACAGTGCATTCAGAAAGCCTGTTATGTTGCAGCTTTATGCTAAAATCAAAAAATCAACAATCAGTACCACATAATGACAAAACAAAACGTAAGACATTTTATACATTTATTTAAAAGGAAAAACTGAAATATGACATTAGCAGAAGTCTTTGTTCCTTTTGCTGTGACACTTGAACTTTAACTCACGTTCTTCCCATTTCTCTTTGACATGTTTCTCCACCTGTGTAAAATTTAATTGATTAGACACACCTGTCTATATTAAGGTCTCACAACTGACACAGTGCTCCATGATTGTTACATGGAGGAAGTGTGTAACAATCAGGACTCTTCCTAGAGCTGGTCACCGGACCTTTGTATTAGAGGAGACCAAGAACCTGATGGTCTCTCTGGCTGAGCTCCAGAGATCCTGTGTGGAGAGAAACTTCAAGATTGATTTGATTTTAGCATAAAGCTGCAACATAACAACGTGTGAATAAAGTGCAGGGGTGTGAATAGATTCTGAATGCACCGTATATAAAGTTGCAACAGGGTTATTTTATCTACCTGGGTGGGTTTTAATCTACCTGTAATGTATGAAGAAAACGCTGAAGAACCTGACTGTGAGCCAGACCTTATGTGGTTAAATGGGGTCAAATCCCTGCAGCCAGGATCCAGATCTGATGAAGAGCCTGAGGCCAGAAAGAGTGGAGGTTGTTACAGCAGCAGATTAATTCAACACACAGTATATCACACACAGTATGTGGGGATAATGGTGTTGTACTGATGATAAGAAGCTTGTGTTTCTGGACCTGTCAGTCGTCTTTTTAGTGATGAGGTTTGTTTTTATTTCTCTCCGCTGTACTCAGGTCTCTCTCCTGGTCTCACTGAGATTACCTGATTAAATAAAAGTGATAGAAATCGTTTTCTCTGATCTCAGCCACTAAGTCAGTGAGTACAGTGTTCTTACAGAAATAATGGACAAAACTACCAAAATAAAACCCGAGCTGTAATAAACTGGAATAATCTTTTAATCTCAGTCTGTATGAACTGTAGAGCCACTGGTTAGAGTTAGATAACTGTACAAAATATCCTGTTCTTATAAAAAGGAGTTTAGATGGATTTAATCCTGTTGTTGAACGACTTGTAATAGTTTTGCAGTTTTTTTATGATACATTTTACATGTCGTAGTCATTAATAACTAACACTCATTCAGGATATTAGTATTACCTGCTCTAAGTACTGTACAAGAGAGAAACACTGGATCATTTGAGTTTGGGGGATTTTACGATGATGAGACTTTGGTCAGCAGACTGACTGACTGCTGTTTGTGAACTGTTTATTTTTTTCCCATTGATTTTGCTGTACGTGTTTGCTCATACATGATTCATGTATGCCTGACTTACACTGTGTCCACAGAGGATGTGTCATGTAAATAGTACATCGCCACTCTGACAGTTTACATTACTCGATATTATCCTGTGTAGTCAACAGGTTCAAACTGTGGTGAGAGATCAATCAACATTTTGAATTTACATGAAACAATTCAGTGTGAGGTGTGACCTTTTTTTTTTTACTTGTTTTATTACGTTTGGTTTAGTAAAGTTTAGATTTTCTTCAAGAAAAACTGCTCTGTGATACCTGGGACTAGTTTCCTGTGTGTTTTTAATGTCTGGTGTACATACAGAAACAATTACACCTCTGAAAGGAGTCTGTTTACTCATCGTTTTATTATGAATATATGAGTTTATGTGTTTTACAATCAAAACTACTGCAGTTTTTTCACCAGCAGAATCTTAAATGTGGATCACATACAGATATTTTTCTTATTGTCAACAAATCCAGTGGAAAGACCAAAACAAATCATGAACTGATCAGATTAATAAGTATTGCCTGATATATCTTATTCATAGCTCCACTGTTGTCCAGAAACTATCAACAACACATAAATGAGCCAAACTGTTGCTTTATTATTTGTTTCTAGAAACACAAGAGCACCAAATGTGGATTCATCTGCTGCTGAAAATAGTCCCCAACAAATGCACTATTTAGACTCCTGTTTGAGTAAAGTTTGTGCCCCAGCTGTTTTAGTGAATAAAAAATGAAACTATATTTCTGTGAAGTGTTTAATAATGTTTATGTCTTAACTAGAAATCAGTGGACTTGAGGCTGAGAGCCACAGACAGGTTAGAGAAGTTAATGCTAACACATTGTTGGCTTTGGTCTGCACATGGGATTTGTTGACAATAAGAAAAATATGGAATTACAGTTACAGGATATTACAGTGTCTTCGGGACGCTTTAATAAGAACTTAGTACGTGTTTATACAAAAATCAGCGTAAAGAAAGTAATTCATCATCACCTCTCTCCAAAAATGTATTTGTGTTTTGTCTTAAAGTATAAAATTGGAACTTTCTGTAGAAAGCAGGGTTGGGTTTAAGTTAGACGTAAGAAGAAATAAAGTCAGAGTCAAGTTAGAACGAGAAAAGAAGAGAAAACAACCAAACAACCCAAAAAACGGGGGAGGAGAAATTTTCTTTTTTCCAAACAAAGAAGAGAAAAGACAGAGAGGGTAAAGGAAGAGTTGCATTTGACCCTATAATAATTTGAATGATAATTTTATTCATCAGAACACCTTCAGGGGATTCTCCTGTGGGTTCACTTTATCTGGAAAAAGAGAGAGACAGGTTTGTGTTTTTACTCTGATCTCCATCGGAAGGAATGCTACTCAGCAGAGCTCTCAACACCCACTGAAGGAGAGAGCTGTTCACGCCTGACTGTGACGCCGCTTTTTGTCATTATTCAATTATTGAAGGTCACAGCTTCACAATAACAGTCGGCCTTTGAGTTTCTGCAGACATAATGAACACACTCGCTCTGTGACCAGTTGCTGGGGAGAGCAGACAAGAATTCCTCACTTAACCAAATATTTTCAGGCTTTTCTCAACTTTTTTTCTCTCTCTTTTAACATATTGATCTAAAACATTAGTCATGCATTTCTTCCAAAAAAAAGGGGGAAGGTGGGGCTGCAGCCTTGTGAATATATTGTAGTGTACATACAGTCTTGTACATTTAGAAATAAATAAACCTACTACACATGTATGTGAAGAACAGAGAGTCAAACAGCAATATTTCAGTTTAATGGAGTTCTTCTTCAGTCTACTCTCAGACTGAGAGGGCACCTAGAGTAGACCCATTATCAGATTCTTATCTTGATACAGTGCTGTTTTATGAGGCACTTAAGATGTTTCAATTCTTATCCATCACAGAGTTTCATCAGGGAGGTGTCTGATCTGTCCCTGATTCATTCTGCAGCATGAGACAACGAGCCCAAACATACAGAGCTACGGTCGTTCAGCGCGACCCTCAGAGACAACAGGATACAGGGAGTCCTGCAACAGATGCTGTGGAGCTCTGCTGAGTCTAACTTTTGTTAAAGTGGTGATGAGGAGGACGTGGCACAACAGGATGGCAGAAATGGAAACACCAGACATTCACCTGTAGAGTAATAATAAGTTATCTCAAGGTACTTTTCATTTAGAGCAGCTCCAAACCGCTCTCTTTATGATATGATATTTACAAAGAGGCTAAACTTCCTATTAAGAGGCAGAAACCAGCAGAACAAGCAGGTCTTCCTTATTTAAGCTTCATTCTGGTCAAGTTAACCTGGTGTGACTCTGTTTGGGCCGAGCTGACTCATATTTGATCCTCAGCCGCTGTTGACCCGACTCAGCTGGAAATTTGCGACAGGTATTAGGAATTAGCTTTTTTTGCTTTGAGACTAACCTAACTCTGTCTGGACAGAGCTGGGCAGCAGCCTGGGTTCGAATCCAGACTTGGCCCTGTGCTACATGTCATCGCCTCTCTCTTTCTTTCACTTCTGCCTTTCCTGTCTCTACCATCACTATCTAATAAAGTAGAAATGCTAAAAAAAAAAAAAAAAAGTCTAAAAATGTAACTGTATATTGAATTTTATGCCTTCACTGCATTTACAGTTCAGTCTTGGAAAACACAATTAAATACAATCTGAGGCTTTCAGTGGGGTGAGGAGGTGAAGAAGTTTGAAGTCCATACACTACTTTCAATTGGAAACCATGTAGATATAATACATTAATTTTGCTGGTGGACACCTGGAGCCCCTTTCACAGATGCTGGCCGTCCCTGAGTTACACTTTCAGGACCGGTGCTGTCAGTGAAGTCTCGGTTCCTTTGAGCTGAAATATTTGTCCTCCCACATCGTTGTGCCTGGGCAAAGAGAAGGAGGAGGGGAAGCTTCAATAAGGCCTGCTTTGTTCAGGCGTCCCCCTCTCTGGCTCAGAGAGAGAGACACTTGAACAAAGCTGCATATCAATTGCCATCCACCAAGGGAGTTGCTAAGCTACACGACTCCCACCGCCTCCCACCAGCTGCCCCAGTCACTGAGGAGAGAGAAGAAAGAGGGCTGAGACGCAGGGGAGGAGAGAAAACTGCTGCGGTCCACCCCGATAAGCCAAAACCCAAACTCCTCTCTGCTCGGTTGCCTTGACAACCAGCTGAGACATGGCGGCCTCAAGTTAGCAATATGGTGTAAAACCAACACGGTCCCAGATTTGAACCCGGCTGGGGCCTGCGTCGGCTCCCTCAGGTGGATCCACCACAGACAGGACCTGCCTCTGTCTGAGATCCCCTGCAGTAATCTGATTACTTTCACTAGTTTGTAAGTATGAGTGAAGATTATAATAATTATCATAAAAGCAACACAACAGTTAATCACACATGCTTTAAATTTACTGTCTGCCTTTACAATAGAGTGTCAGATTCAGTGTTTAGCTCAACGAAAGTACACAAAACAAGTAAACAAACAAGTAAATAAAGGACAGAGCTCTGCTGCAGCACAGCCGAATACAAACAACATACAATACAGAACCATTACAGTGAAAATCGGGGGGAAAACTATTTATAAAACAAAACAAACAAAAAGAATAAGAGATGAGGATGTGTTCAGGTTTTTTAGCCTGTTCATTTCCACATATTCCAACGACGTCAGAGACTTAGTATGTAGGATTTAGTGGCATCTAGAGGTGAGAACACAGGTTCTAACCAACTTCAGCGCTTTCTTTAAACATGTAGGGGAATCTACGGTGGCTGTCAGGTGACAAAATGGCATCAACTACCACATTGATGAGGTTTGTTTATAGTTGTTAGTCTGTAAAACTGTAGGTAAAAGCTGAGGTGTGCTGTCTCCTTCCTCCTCTTTGTCTTCTGTACACAAGCTGCAGCATCAGTGTAAAAACATGACAGGTGTGAGGTTTGTCCGTTCCGGGCCACTGTAGAAATATGGCAGCGCAACATGGAAGAGGACCCACTCCCTATGTATGTGTAAATGACTCATTTAATGCAAACAAAAACACAGCTGTTGTGATTACACACTGACACAACATACTTATGTATATTATATTCCATTTCTACAAATAGATCCCTGTAAATGTAAATGTTACACACTGGTCCATTAAAGTTGTTTCACACAGTGAAAGAGGGAGTATTAGATTAGTAGATTAATCGATTACTAATCGGACACACGCCTTAGTTTCTATTTATTCTATTATGCATGAAAATCAAGACTCTTTAATGACACTTAATAATATATTTAAGAGATCTAATGATGATGATTTGATGCAGTTTCTATGATTTGTTAATGTTTAATGGACCAGTGTGGTGGATCGTCCTGGTCTTTGTGTGTTTGGGCCTGACTGTGTTGATGTTCAGTCTCTGCTCTTTGTGCTCTGACAGTTGTTTTTATGACACTTGTCTGTTGCTCTGCGTCCAGTCTCAGCAGGCTCAGGAAGTACGCTGCACAATATTCTGTTTCCAGCAGCCATTACCAAGACGACAGCCCAGTGCTAATCAGCAATGCTAACACAGTCCTGTACACAAATGAAGCGCTTGGTTGACTTGATGCAGAGCCAGTACGAGGCATCGGCGAACTGACCGGTTGCTTAGGACCCCTACGACACCGGGGGCCTCCTGCTCATTTCTGTCAATATCTGAGGGATTAAAGGTGTATTCCCCTTTTGTTATCGTGCTCTTTATTAGTGCCCACAAATATATCTTCCCATCTAAGATTTGGGGGACACCAGGGCTCGTTCCAGTGGACCTGTCTCATCTGATACATGTTCTCTGTAATAAAATACTCCTTTAAGTTTTGTCACTTAAAATCTCTAAAATCTGATTCATGTGCACAACAAATAGATTTTATAAGGGTGGCATATTAAACTGCATGCGTTTAAAAAGCAGATTAGATGATGAATTCAGAAATTGGCATGAGACATAATCACATTATTCCCCTGAGATCCTTCACAGATTAGGTCAAATTTGTATTTTTGTAAGACATGCAGGTTAATTGTTGATTCTAATTTGCATGGTGATCTGAACTCCGCCTCTTACCCAGTGTCACCTGGGATTGGCTCCGGCTCCCCTCATGACCCACAGAGGATTAGCAGCATAGTTAATGGATGGATGTTTGTGCAAGATGTGTGAAATGTTTAAACATGTTCAAACATGTTATTTTAAATGAAAAATGTGTGAAACAGTAAATTAATAAGTTACGGTTCATAACTGTTGCTGTACATGTTTGAACACACAGATACTCATCCACTATTACTAATTACTACACTAATTCATTACTAATCCACTTTGTACATCTCCACAGCATCTCAGAGATTAATGTTGTGCTTTTATTCTTCACCACATTTATTTGACAACTTAGTTACTTTGCAAGTTAAAACAGGATCAGTAAATAAAATGTAATGTGTTTTAACAGATTTAACTACCAAACAGTATATGAAGTAATTCAAAATTGTTTCAATTAAACATTAAAATGCTGCTTACACATTAATGCATCAATAATACAAATGAAATGGTTTCATAAATAACACACTAAGGGCCCATTCTCCATAATGAGTCTTGCTTTTGATAGTTTCATATCATTTCATATCTCTCTCCAGCCACATCTCACAGACTTCACCTCTCCACCAGGTGCCCTCAGACTTTCCCACCTTTCTCTGTCACCTGAGCTTCACCTGCTAACACACCTGTACCTCGTTTTCCCCAACCAACACACCAGTATTCATACCAGCCCCCTTTTTCCTATCAGGTGTCAGATTTGACTTTGTGGTCCAGTAACTTTTATCTGAACCTGAACCTGAACCTGAACCTGAACCTGACCCCTGCCTGCACCTTTGTCCCGGCCTGTTCCTGCTTTTGACTGTAAGTGTGTGTCTCATCATTGCTGCTGCTGATTTGTGACTGTCTGTGTATTTTGGATTCTTGTCTTTGCTGCCTCGAACACACCAAAAATTCAAAATCTTTCCTTGTAAGAGTATTTCTACATTGTGGTATTACTTGAGTACTTCTTCCACCAATGGACCACAAAAGGTTTTGTCCGTCCCTGCTTGATGCCGGAGTCCTGCAGGGCCTGTTGTGCTCTGAGCTGCTCATCAGGACCAGTGGCTCCGGATGCTTCCACGTCCTCTGTCACTGGAAAAACAGAAGAGGTCCAGTTTTTATTCACGTCACTGTGAGATGGCAGGCAGGCGGTGGAAGCTGACTGGAGATCCTGCCTGCTGCTGGGGGGTGGCGGGGTGGTGATGGGGGGTGGCCTGCCCGAACCACTTCCTTATTGAGCTCTTTAAGAGGACATGGGAAACATCAGTGAAGCCTACAAATAAACTCCGGGGGTCCCTTTCAGTCCTGAGCAAACAGCGCTTTCATTGACTTGGCAACACTCAGAGAGGGAAACAGCCAAGATCTGAAGGTGGTCTTTCAAGAAAAAACCTCAAACGAAGGTTTAACCCAAATTAAAGCTTTGTTTATCAGAGCTAGAATCACCAAATACTAGTACTTTTTCTTTTTAAAAGCAGCTGACGCTTTATAATGTAGGTGAGAGTCATAAGGAGGTAATATTCTTAAAATTTAGATCAAATCTGAACCGTAAGTGACAATGAGTTTATAGCCTGGCTGATATATTGATCAGGCTGTAGAAGATCTACTAGATCTCTTGGTAGAAACTCTAATCTCACTAAATATTGGTCTAATATCAGCTATTTTTTTTTGACTCAATAATAGTAGAATGATTAATAGAATTATTGTTTTTGCAGACTTTATATTTTATAGTTTATAGTTTTTGCATACTTTATATTTTTGCTGATATTTAAAAATGACAACAACAAGAAGAACAACTTTAGTTTCCTGTTGCAACACTCGGTTCCAGAGCAGGAACAGTTCAGGTGGACAGTGTACTCTCATATACTTGTATTTTAATGAGGTATATTAATAGTTATGACCACTTTGTTACTGTAAATATTTACTGTGAAAACAAATAAACAAAAGAGTGGAAAGAAAGTGTAACAATGGAGAAACTTGACCTGTTTGGATGTGATGTATTTTCAGTGCTGTATTTTTTTCTTTGGCCACATGGGGGCAGTGCTACTCTGTCAGAAGACCTGACACCTCTGCAGACTGGGAGCTGACGATATGGTTCATGTGTCTGCACAAGTATTACTTAAATTTAGGCACCAGTACAGAAGCTATAACATGATAAAGACACACGTTCTATACAGTATGTATATTTCTAAAAGTCATATATTTTTAAAGCTATTGAGAGACGATATTTAAAAATATGTAAAGGTTTGTAGTGAAACATCGGGTGCATCAGTTTGTTAGATACATCCAGATAAATTAATACAGTTTAGACTGAGGTGCTGACTTGACTTTAGGCTCGTTGTTGAGGCAGTAGTTTGTGGTGCTGTTTTGTATTGACAGTTGTTTTATATTATCAGTGAGAGGAGGCTAATCCTCCAAAGTGATGATAAAGGTTTTATTCATTTATTATCAGCTGCTCCTCCTGAAACAGGTGTCAGATTTTTGTCCCTCAGTTTTTGAAAGGCGTCTCAGACTTAACTCTGTCACAGCAACGAACTGTAAAACATCTGCAGTTTGCTGTTGGTCTGATTCTTATTATGAAGCAAGAATACTTAAGAATACTGCTGTGGATTTTCCATCAGGCAGTACTGTGTGTGTTGGGCCTGAAGGCTGGATGTTTATACAGGAGGCCTGCAGCTTCCTAACAAAGACCAGCTCAGGACGTCCATATTTAGACTGTTAGCAGGTCCAGCAGCTCCGATTGTTTATGACTGAGAGACACAAGACACAACCCAGCATTTTATACCCGCATATGGTGTGTGTATGTGTGTGTGTGTGTGTGTGTGTGAGAGAGTGTGAGCTTATTTTAATACCGTGGAGGGGACTTTTAATCTGAATACACACTAACCTGTGGGGAGTTGTGTCACATCGTGGGGACGGGCTGCTTTTTCGGTGTGAAGTCTTGGTTTTAGGGTTCAGGTTGGAATTAGGTTTAGATCAGGATCGGGGTAAATGCTGGAGTTAGGCATTTAGTTGTGATGGTTAAAGTTAGGGGTCAGGGGCTTGGGAATGCATTATGTTGATGAGTATCCTCATGGGGATAGTGAAACTAGTTTGTGTGAGAGTGTGTTTAGGTGTGTGACTGTTTCTTCTAAATTTCAGATAAGAACTTTGTCTTAGATTTGGGTTTGGTCGAGCCTCCAGTGACTCACTGCAGATCAACACACTATAAATGTATCTTTGTGAAGACCAGCTGGAGTGCAAAGTGAGTTCTTTGATTATGAAATTCCCATAATTTACAGGTTTTAAACAGAGAGTATCATTTAGCCTTGGAGTCAGTTTGTTGTGAGCCACATCTTGAATCCTCTGTTTTTAACCTTTTGCAAACTGGCACCATTAAAAGTTTGCTGAATCAGCTGTTAGCAGTTTCTCTTTGCACTGTATCAAGTCAACTCAAAAATGTGATGATTCTCAGATAAGTTCTGCAGTAGTAAAAAGATGTTTTTAAACAGATTTATCCAGTGGACGTCAGAGATAATGATTCCCCAAGGAGTGTACGTCACACTGAATCTAAAAATATGTGTATCATATCATCTGTGTGTGTGTGATCTGACTTGACTTGATTAGCTATGACTCAGAGGAGGGGTAAGGATTTTGACATAAATTGCAGCAATCAGGCACCAGGGGTTTTAGAGTGTCTAGAGGCTTTATCATTAGGCCAGACTACAATAACTAACCCACTGTTTTTACATCAGATAGAAATATTGCATGAATGTAAATGTGCACTAATATGGAAGCAACACCACAAAATTAAAGGATAACTCCAGTATTTTTGAACCTGGGCCTTATTAGACTTACCAGACTCCATTGAGAAAAGCAGTTATTTTACCGAGCAGAACGCAGGAGCTGCTGGAACACCACTGCCTCAACTGGTTAGTTTTCTTGTGTTATTTCTTGTGACTTTCACTGGTGGAATAAGCGTTCAGAGCCTTTACATAAGTAAAAGTAGCACACAACGACACAAACAAACTAACAGATAGAGGCAGTAATGTTCCAGTAGCTCCCTTGTTTTACTCAGTAAAATAACTGTTTTTGTTAATGGAGTCTGGTAGAGATATAGAGTGACATTTCTGGTCAAACAAAAGGATCTTACACTTAAATAAAAATGTATATCTCTGTAGAAATCCTCTCCATAATATTGTCAGACACAACAAGCACAACAGGAACTTTACAGTACTTGTTACTGAAGAGTAATCACATTACTGTAATGCATTGCTGCCCACTGCTACAGATGGAAGTACATGCTTGTGTGTGGACGATAATGAATCTTGTTTTTGATTTGCAGGAATCAAACTGAGCAGCTGCTGTAAATCAGTGTGCAAACCTCCACACAGCAGAGACTCTCCCTCTTTCTCTCTCTCTCTGTCTGTCTGTCAGTCTTTCATTCATTCTGTCCGTCCCTCTACCTTTCTGTTTGAAGCCGAGCTGTATTTAATTCCCAGTTTCCCTCCCCCTCAGAGACTCAACACTCCATCCCATCCTGTCCTTCCCTTTGTTTCTCTCTCTTCCTCCTACACCTTCTCCCCCTCTTTCATTCCATCTCTCATCATCCGCCGCCTTCAGCTAACCAGCCTCCCAGCAGAGAATTATGAATAGAATTCAAATCAGTTGAGCTTTACTGTCTCCCACCCCCTCTCTACCTGCCCCCTCCATGTCTCTCTGTCTCTACTTTCTAACTTTCTCTGACTGTTTCGTATTGATTATAGCTGTGACCTCACACCCACACCGCTCAGCCTCCTATACATTAACCCCCTCCTTCTCTTTCTGTCCTGTCTGCTGTTATAGTTTCTCACTGAGCCTTACTCAGCCAGTGCTTCACTGTTCACAAAAAACACCACCGCCATGACTAAATGTTGTGATAAAGCTGAAAAGATGGTCAGATGATTCCTGAATGTTCTCTCCCTTCCAAACACTTGACCATAAAGGAATAGTTTGAACTTTATATGATGGATTTCAGTTTTTTGTGTACGTGTTAAGTAAAAATACACCTAGCAACACACATAAAGGTGCTATATGTAAGCTTTTGCTATTGCTACATAGCTAATGTTAGCATTAACAGCTGTTTGCTTTCCAGTCTAGAAGAAACATTCTGAGTTCAGTGTCAAACTTCATTCCTTTACTCGTTTGTTTTGCTCCTGTTTCTATCCCTTCTTTTCTTCTACTGAAGTTAGCATGCTAGCTAGCCACACCAGGCCGTCCCGTCTCATAAAATCACTTTGTAATAGTGAGTCACGGTAGCATCCAGTCTGTCCTCAGGCCAACATGAGAGGATGAAGAGGTAGCGTTGCCCAGAGAGTGTAACCTCCTGTCTTGTAAATGCAACTATGCCTGAATGCTAATGTTAGCTATGTAGCAATAACAAAAACGTATATATAGCACCTGTATCAACAGTACTAAGTTCACTGACAATCACAAAACATTATATATAACAAGCTAATCTTCAACAGAACATTAGCTGACTAATGTTAATGCTAACATTAGCTATGTAGCAATGGAAGAAAAACGTACATACAGCACCTTTAACCAGGGCACAGTCATTCCCTAACCTTAACCACCTGCTGTGAGAGCCTAGACATAACCATGATAAAGTTTAATAATGCTGTCGTCACTTGAAGCTTATATTGTCCTGCAAGATCAGATCATTTTGGTGGAAAACAAATCCTTAGTCTGTGATAATTTCATGTGTCAACATCTATTCAACTTGCCAAATATGTAATGCCAAACAAATTATGTTCTTTTAAAACGTATTTGCTGCAATTTGATTGTATGTAAAGATAATTTCTAGGAGACAAGGTTGACAGTTTACGCCTGTGACATCATCAGCCTTATTGATGCAATTGATTACTGAGCTGGCACACCCACTATTGATTAGCAGTTGTATCCTGACAGCTCTACCTGCTCCTGACGATGGATTTACAGTAGAACTTGTAACTAGACCTATTAGCCTCAGTCTTGTTTTGGAGTAACTGTACTCTTATATATCAGAAATATCAGTGGATCTGCAGCAATTAATGTGTTTTTTTTATCCGTGATGAGAGCAAATAAGTCGCGCTGTGCAGAGGAATACTCTATTTTAATCATCAGCCACAGAAAGTTGTCAGTCAGACTTGAGCAGCATTATCCATTGAACCATATGATCAGCACAAACACGATCCCTGGAGAAAATGCTGCTTTTCAGTCTAGTTTCATGACTTTGTTACTGTTGCTTCTTGAACCTAATTTCCAACAATAGAAAATACTTTCCATCTCCTGTGTTGTTTCTTCCAAAACTTTGCTGTCAGCAATTAATGTTTGACCAGTTACATCTGTGTCTGTTTAATGACGTCACAGCATTGTTTCTCCACCTACCTCCTCCACATCTTATTTGGTGAATCAGTTGAGCTCCATTGTCTGACAACAGAAACAGAAGAATATGTAAATGAGAACAACTGTACTGTGAATTCTGCTGCATTAAAACACAGAATAGGAGGCTGAGCGGAGTTTAACGAGTCGTCTGTCTTCCTTTTCTCCTTTCTGTCTCTAACAAATTTATTTTAAGTCATTAATTGAAGGAGGTTGACATGTTTTAAGCTTTCAAAGGAGAGAAAAAGTTTGAGAACCACTGCCTGAGTCCACCTTGAAGATGTCACAGCAAATTTCAAAGACAGGGGTTCGTATGAGATGACATCCAGTCACATCTGAAGTCAGAGAGTTTCTCTTTGTGCTGAATGTCGGCAGTGAGAAGCGTAGTGAAAAGTCTGAAATCACAGAGCTGGGCAAGACCCAATGAGTCATGCATATGGGGATAATGGTGCACACTTTCAGACTGTCTCTCCTTGAGGACATTCATAGTGTTGCACTCAGTGGTTCACATGAAAGTTAAAGGATAGCTCTGGTATTTTTGAACTTGGGCCTTATTAGACTCACCATACTCTATTGATTAAAGTGGTTATTTTGCTGGAACACCACTGCCTTGACTGGTTAGTTTTCTTGTGTTATTGTGTGACTTTCACTGGTGGAAGAAGCGTTCAGAGCCTTTACATAAGTAAAAGTAGCACACAACGACACAAACAAACTAACAGATAGAGGCAGTAATGTTCCAGTAGCTCCCTTGTTCTTCTCAGTAAAATAACTGTTTTTGTTAGTGGAGTCTGGTAGGGATATATAGTGATGTTTCTGGTCAAACAAAAGGATCTTACTCTTAAATAAAAAGGTCTGTCTCTATAGGAATCCTATCATAATACTGATGGAAACTTAATAATAACAATCTGAGCCTGTCAGTGTCAAAACCAAGCATTTTAGTGGACGTACTCTTATGTGAACATTTGCTTGTTTGCTGGAGTGCACCAGTCTTCCTCATTGCTGCACTGATTCCAAAGATATTTTTGTTCTTATCAATCGATTACACCCAAAAACATGGTAAAATAAGGCCCAGGTTAAAAAAAATACCAGAGTTATACTTTAGTGGATTAGTCCTTAACCTGCCTATTTTCACACATCTGCAAACCTGGCTCATCACTGCATAAAGTGGGCCTGATTTCTGTTTCTGAAAGTTACAAAAATTGACATAATACTGAGCTGACAAGACATCTCAGCAAAATTAGGCACTATAACAAAATCAGAATGTACCTTTAAGTAGATGGAAAAAATGATTAATTTTTCCATGTGGAGGCTGATCTGCTAGATTTAGAAGAACAGCCACCAGTTAATCAGTGTCACAGCTTGAGCACCATGACTGCAGCACAGAGCTGGTTATATAATGTATGACTGTGGGATTCCCAGCCGTTCTGCCTCCTCCACTCAGCAGTCTGAGGAGAGGAGAGGAGGGGTGAAGGGGGGAGCTGCAGAATGGATGGCAGCAGAGGGAGGAGGGTATTGATGTTTGTGATTGTGATCATGAGTGTGAAGGGCTCAGGTTGGCCACCAGCTCCTCCACTCTTCAATAATCCAATAATTACAGGCAGCATCTTAACAGGGGATCCCTCTGCAGCTATAGCCAGGCTGAATAAAAGTCACATCCATACTGTACAGCCTATTTGTACTGAATATAAGCGCACAGTGTTGAAGATTTACGTACAAGAAATACATCAAATTGAACAGGAACACCTCTCTGCAAGACATGTGACCTTGTTACTCTGTAAACAGAATGCACCAACAGTTTTTATTTGGAATAAATTTTCAGTCGAAACACTGTTGACAAAGTCCTTTGTATCAGGTGTTTCCCTCAGACTTAAGTCCACTGCCATAGTTACATTTTCTGTTGTCTTAATGAATGATATCTGCACAACATGCATGTGACAGTGATACATATTGCTGACAGTGGTTTCACATTATTCTACTGACCTACAGGTGGCAGCGATGTGGAGAGAGACAGCAATGTGGCAGGAAAGAAGACGACTGCTTGCAAACAAGGCAAGTTTCAAAACTATTAAAAATCATTTTTGTAAATATTTTATGAGGAGGGAATTGCATTGAAATACTATATGAAAATACTACAGGTACGTCCATTTCAAACAATGCAACCTTCACTTGCCCACATACTTACATGCGTCTTTTAGGTTGAGGCAGCTCAGGAGATCATAATCATGTACCTCTTAAGAAAGAGGCAAAGGTTGCAACATGTGGACAGAGAATTCTTTTCACAAATACAACTGTAAAGTTCCTCCATTTGTAAAATTTCTTTGTCGTGTCCTGTGGTCATTACTTGCTTGTCTGTACTGCCCCAACAATATCTGCTGCTCTGTTTCATCTGTATCCCTAAGCTTTAAGAAAACATACACAAATATGCACAGTTTTAATTATAATATATAATATACAGATGATCTATGAAGTGTTCAATGCAAGGAAGAGCACGTCTTTATAGACGAACAGAGGTGCTAATTTAAATGTTAATTTCATCTGGTTTTTGCCGTCCAGTCAGCATTCGATATTTTATAAATGATGTATGAACCACTATTCATGTACTCTGTATAGGGTACACAGCTAGCATGCTACCAATGTTCATTTTTAATCTAACTTCCTGCAGCACACAGGAATTTAAAGCAAGAGTTCACATTTTTCAGCTGTATAATATAAACAGAAACACAAGGCACTTTTATGACTTTTGTTATTCTTGGTATTTCTTAATGTCAGCAGTTCCATGAAAAGACCCACACCAGCAGTGTGTTTGTGTGAATACTTTCTGACTTCTCTGTCCTGATTTGTTGACAAGAGGAAAAATACAGAATATTACAGTTTTAAGTTTAAAAGTAGGTTAGAGCAAGCTTTAGAGTTGTAGTTGTGGTGATCGGGTGCATATAAACATACATACTGCATGTTGAGTGCTGCGTGCTCCCTCTGCTTCTCAGAAACAGCAGGTTTGGTCAAATATGCATGGCCATAAGAGCCAAACCTTATAGGACTTATACATAATTCACATAGTGACATCGGTTTCTCACAGAAGCCCAGAGCAGTTTAAAAAAGATTGTCCTCTTTTACTTCATTTTCCTCACTGAGAGGCTGAACAGCAGCAGAAAGATCTACAACATCTGACTCCACAAAGCAGCTTTTTCTCTTTCCACATTTTTATTTTTTATTTATGTGAGATAACACAGACTGAAAACAGGCTGACAGCTCCAATGGGAAGCAAAGTACAGCAAAACTCCTGAACAATTTCTTATTAGTCATGTTCTCACTATTGTGAGGAAAACTGAGCACATCCAGTACTTTCTCAAAAAGAGACCAACTTTCCTACTATGACAGATATATTTTCCAATTATATTTTAGCCAACAATTACTGTGTAATGCAACACAAACTTGTATATTATTGTATCTTTTGCACCACAATTATCTGACAGCTACAGTTACTGGTTACTTTGCAGATAAAGATTTTACATACAAAACATGATCATCCTGTAAAATACAAGTTTATTTGTGTACATTTGTAATTTCTAAGGCACAGGGTTGAATGTCAGATCTCAGCTGAAGGTCCAGGCCAAAGTGAGGACCAAAAAATCAGCAAAAAATCTTCTCATTCTGATCTGAAACTCACATTTTCTCTTTACAAAGATAGATATACATGAACACTCACGCAGGAGAAGCTGTGAGCAACACAATAAGACAGTGCAATGCTCCTCCTCCCCCTCTTCTACATCAGTTTGACCTCCTTCCCCTCTTTTTATTTCCATCTCTTTCACCCTCTCTCTCTCCCTGATGACCTGTTTCTCTCTCTCTCTCTCTCTCTGACCGTCTGACTGATATCACAGCTCAGTGTGTTTTACTGGTCCATGGACACACCATAAACTCTGGATTTACAGCCTCCTTCCCCCTCCTCCCCTCTCGCTGTTTGTCTCGGTGTGAATGGGCGTCAGGAGCTGGTTGAATATTTACAGCAGCTTTTAGAGTCTCACAGAAAAACAAACCAACTGAAGCTCGATTTCTGAGCAACATGTGTGTCAGGGGAAGGAAGAAAAGATCTGTTTTTGTCTTGTATTGTTGACTTGATGGGAAGCCCAGGCAAGCATCCACCAATTTACTCATCTATCGATCTATCTATCCATCCATCCGTTTGTTAGTCCAACCAGTAATCCACCCACCTAACTACCCAGCTATCTACACATTCACTTAGCTATCCATCCATTTATTCATCCAACTGCCTATTTATGCAGCCCTGTTTATCCATCTCCGCATTCATCCATTTATTCATTTATCCATCCATCATTTTGTCATCCATACATGTCTGTTCCATTCCACCAGTTCCACAATTAATGTATCTATTAATTTAAACATCCATCCATCCATCATTTTATATATTTACTTTGTATACATCCGTCCACTCACTCAACCATCCATCCACCCATCTATCTGCCATGCTATCCAACTATCTGTCCTCCATCTATCCAGCTTTCTATCTGCTTATGAGTCCTTCTACTCATTTATGTATGTAATCTGTCCCCCTATTTATTCATCCATTCATCTGTTCATCCATTTATCCAGCCATACATCCACTTACCTGACCCCCCCCCCCCCCCACAGTAATATTAATCTAATTAATTTATCCATCTATTCAGCATCAATCCACCTGTTTATTCATCAACATCCATCCTCCACTCATTTAACCATCAATTCATCTATCCATCCATTAATGTCCATCCCTCCATCCTTACAGTTATTCACATTTAAGATCCATCCATCCATTCACTTTACAATCTATCCATCCTGTCAGTTTGTCCATCCGTCCATCCTCCTTCCACTCATTTACTCATGCTGAAACAGTCATTTTCTTTAATGATTCATCTGTCATTTATCCATCCAATCATCCATCCATCCATCCATCCATTCATACTATACATCCAACTACTCTTTTCCATGCATCCACCCATCTATCTGCCATCCATACAACTAGCTATTGTTCATCTATCTAGTTTTTTATCTGCATATATATCCCTCCATTTATTCATCTCTTCATCCATTTATCCAGCCATCCACCCACTTACCTATCCATTTACCTAGTAAATGTATTTAATTTAATGATAATTTATTCACCCCTTGAACATCAATCCACCCATTTATGTCCATTTATTTACATCCCTCCATTCTTACATGTATTCACATTTAAGATCCATCTATCATTCACTTTACAATCTATTCATCTCTCCTTTTTTTTAAACATCCATCCATCCTCCATCCACTCATTCATTTGTCCATCCACTATATTCATCCATCCATCCACCATTTATCCAACCACTATCTATTCATCCATCCACTATCTATTCATCCGTCATCCAGCTATCTATCTATTTACCACCCAGCCATCGATCCACTGATCCATGCAGCAATCGATCACCTTTATATAAGATGGGGTTTATATAAGATGGGGATTAATGTTATTAAATAACACAACCTGTACAGCATGCTCTACTCTTAGACCCTTTATTTGGATAAAGAAAAACTTCTCAAAAAACCCCTGAAAAAAATGAAAGAAAAAACATTGATAATATTCAGATAAATGTGAGTTGATTATGAATATGAGCTCCACAGATGCTCAGCTGAACTCTACACTTGAAATAAACTGCCTACACAGACTCTGATGCTTTTCTTTTAAAGATTCCCTCCCTGATTTGGTTACAGTGTTCCCAAACCTCCAAACCTCCACCACCCAGCTTTCTGATCATGTGTTCAGACTGAACACACTTTTAGAAACAAAGAAGCTGTCAGAAAGACATTCTGTCTGATCTCAGACACACAAACAGCAGCGGATGGACACAACAGCACTGAGTGTTTCTCTCCTGGGAGCCGTTTCCTCGCACCACACCATGAATCAATGTGGATTATAGGAGCTGAGCCCTGACACATGCAGCAGCATACAGCGCTGATCGCATGACCATGTGCTCTAACATGGGACTGTGTGTGACTGTGTATGTATGTGCATGATTGGGGGGAGGGTGGGCAAAAAAGTGACTGCAGCACTTTGCTGAAGCTAAATGCCGCAATGGACACATAAATAAGTACTGCACCATTCTGTTGGTAGCACACACACACACACACACATACAGGGAGGCAGGAATCCCCTCTGTGCAACACGTCCACGCTCTGTAGCACAGTCCAATGGTGGGATGGCAGGATGTGAGCTTATTTCAGTGTTACACAGTGATGTTTGGGCAACGATGTAAAGATTAAATGTTGTTCTGCAGTTTGTTAATATTAAACCCGTCTTTGCTACAATAACAGCTCAAACAGCAGCTGTAAAAGTGGCAGAAATGTCTTCTATTGCTGTAGCTTTTTTGTGGGGTGGGGGGTGTGGGCTCAGCCTTAGACATAGGGCGAAGAGCTTGGACATCCAGAAGAAGCTTGGAGTAGAGCTTCACGTCAAAAGGAACCAGTTGAGGTGGTTTAGGCATCTGGTTTGGATGTCTCCTGGGGGCCTTCCTTTGGATGTTTTCTCAGCACGTCCAACTGGGAGGAGAACTCAGGGTAGACCCAGGACTCACTAGAGGGATTACATATCCCAGTATGGCCTGGGAAAACCTTAGGAATCCCCTAGGAAGAGCTGGTAAACATCGCTAAGGACAGGGATGTCTGCTTAGGCTGTTGCCACTGCAACCAAACTCTGAATAAGCAGAAGAAAATGGATGGATGAATGGAAGTTTGAGCACAGCCCTCATAGTCTAATCTTAAACTATGTTGTACCTCCTTACGTGACAAACTAATAAATCAGATTTGTTGTCACCAACGATACTGAAAGGCCCTGTGTATGTGACAACAATTTAGCTAAAAATGGAAACGTTTTTCTTTTGTGTAGTTACATTTTCACACAGCAGTGTTGGGGTAACGATCTTCATGCACACCGATCTGCAAAAGCAACTGAAAATGCAGCAGTATTCATGCTGGGCCAGTAGATGGCAATATAACCTGATGAGTCTACAGCTCAAACACACCTCAGTAGTCCGCCATTGTTGCTGTTGTTCTTCTGCGGTAAGGGTGGCATTTTCTAAGGATTACACTCTGGAATCTGGTTTCAAAAGTTTGCTCTTCAGGTCCCATAATGCTGTCGTCATCTGAACAAAAGGCCCAACTGCAACAAAGATGTGCTGTTTTATGCAAAAACCGCTGTAGTGTAAACAGGGCACAACACAGTCACCAAACAGTGTTATCTTTGTACACAATTGCGGTTTTAAGCATCGGACAGCTTGTTAGCTTCAAGAAGCTTACGATAGCAGTAGATTTTCAATACCTTTCATGCTTTCAACGTATAGCTACAGTTGAATTTACAATTTGTTTTTGGCATTTAGATGATCTACAGTGTTTACTGATGTTTACACACACACACACACACACACACACACACACACACACAGTGGAAACCCTGGGAAAGCCCTGTCCTGATCCACCTAACAGCAGAGTCAGCAAATTTCAGTTCCACTCTTTGCTCTGACCTGAAAACAGCTGAAGGGTTCGCCCTCTCTCAAACTGAAGAGTCATTTAGACAAAGGAAGGAGGCAGCAACAAAATCCCTATGAAGGTATGAAGTGTGTGAATGTTAACCACTTATCTGGCAGAAGCACAGTAACAGCACAGTATAAGCACATTTAATACTGGGCAGTTAGCGAGTTGAAAATGGTGCTTTACTGAGGCCGAGTCCAGTGCCAACCACAGTTCATGGTGTTTAACACAGTTTAAGACCAACAACTTGCATTTATCACTTGTCTCAGGGAAGCAAATTGATCATTTCTTGGGCCAAAACTCTTGGTCTGACACATATTTGGATATACTTTTAGGCTTTTGAATGCTTGACCAGTGGATCAACCCCCTGCTCCCACAGCTCTGATCCGTTGTACAAAGGACACAGGACTTCTTGGGGTTTCCTGTGGTGTCTGGCCCTGGGACATTGGCAGTGGATCCTTTGGGTCCTGTGGGTTTTGGGCTGGGGCCTCCATGGATCTGGCTTGTTACGGTGCTGGATCAGATTGGGATCTGGGGAGTTTGGAGACCAGGTCAAGGTCTTGGGCTCTATTTTGTGTTCCTAGAGACATTTCTGAGCAGTTTTTGAGGTGTGGTGTAATTCCAGCTGGGGAGGCCCTGCCATTGGGGAGTGTTGTTGCCATAGACAAATGTGCTTGGTGGTGCGTGTCAAAGTAACATCCAGAAGAATGTCAGCACCCAGGGTTTCCCAGCAGAACATATTGTAAACACTGCAGACATTTCCAGTCTGAGGTGATATCACCATACTGGAAATCAGGCTGTGTCATTGCAGCAAAATAGCTGTGACTGCAGGGACTATTTATTCACTAATACTGCATTTTATAGGTCAGTTTTCTCCTGATTATTTGTAAGTTTGTTTGGTCCAAATGACAAAATTAGGAAAAATGGTTCAGAAGTTGGAAGTTCTGAGACTTCCAGTTTAATTTCCATGAATTAAATAGCTCAATTTCAACAACAGTGAATATTCATTACTCATTCATTTATTACTGGCAACTTTATTCTGCATACATGCTGAATTGTACATTTGTTTGTAGACACATTTTGCCTGTTTAACTCACCTGCAATTCTGAATTAAAGTCTAAAGGCTGTGCTACCTTAGCATTTAGAGATAACTGTAAGTGTACCAACTGATCACTCTGTATTTTACCTATAATTAGAGCCAAATTACATGGTTCTTTCCAGGAAACTTCTTAGTAGATTATTGGGCAAAAAAGGTGGTGTTTCCCAGACCCACAATTAACCAACACTAATATGTACCATGATTCTCAACATCCACATCAAACCCCTGATGTTTCCACTCATGGAAAATAAATTTGTCTTAAGAGAGGGAGAGAGAGAGGGGGAGAGAAGGATGGGAGGATAGAGTGAGGAGTGGGGAGAGAAAGAGAGAGAAATAGGACCAGAGAGAGGTGACATGAGGGGGGAGGGACGAATGAAATATGTCCCGCTGCTGGAGGAGTTATGGCTGCCAGTCAGCATTTCATCTACAATCTATGAGCACAGAGGGAAAAACACATCAACACACACATACTGTACACACACTTCCAAGTAATACATAATAAACATTTCTCTTGGAGCTGAATCCCTCTCTCTCAGACTGTGTTTGAAGATCAGCCTCTTCTGCTTTTTTAGATGTTCATCAGCGCACGTCAGTCTGTGGGAATGTTTCTGCAGAATTGTTTTTACATTATTGTTCCCCCGTGGTTTCTGACAGCACCAATATCATCACAGCTACCGAAGCGTTACCAATTTAGTTGGTGACCTTGCATCTGTTCCATAATACTCCTCCCCTGGTGGTTGTAAAGAAGATCCTCTGCTCATTTGTCTCACTGGGGTCAATTTAGACATGAAGGTAATGACTCCTTTTTCAGTTTTGTGTCCTTTAAATATAATGCTTCTTGTTTCAGTTCACATGGTTTAGTGAATTTACACTCTATGCAAATTGTTTCTAAATGAGACAATTATGAATGTATTAGCTTAATGCTAACATTAAACATTAGTCAACTAATGTTCTGTTGAGGATTAACTTGTTAAATTTAGTGTTTTTTGTGTTTGTCAGTGAAGTAACAGCACTATTATAGGTGCTATAAGATTTGACATTACTGCGTAGCTAACATTAGCATTCAGCCATTGTTGCATTTACAAGACAAGAGGCTGCAGCCTACTTCTTCATCCTCTCATGTTGGAGCTCGCAGACTGAACGCTACGGTGACTCACTGTCACAAAAATGACAAGATGGGATGGGATAGGGCTAGCTGGTTAGCATGCTAACTCAAGTAGAGGAAAGGAGAGATAGGAAATAGAGCAAAGGAGGAATTAACATTGGTGTTGCTTTCCACAGCTGGAGACAGCTCTTGGCAAGTAAAAGAATGAAGTTTGATGCTGAACTCAATGTTTCTTCTAGACTGGTAAGTAAACAGCTATAAATGCTAATATAGGTGTGGTTTCTGAATGAAGCCCAAAGGTTAGAGAAAACTTCTTGGACGATGATATTTCCATTTTATTTCAACAACAATGGAATTTAATGGAATTTAGAATTTAAGAATTCATGGATGGTCTGTTTGTGTTATATTTTTGCTCAATGTGCCTTTCTAGCTAAACCAGTGCATACAGTGTATTTGCAGTGTAACCAAGAAAACCACAGCAAAACAATTACTTTTATGCCAAAACTTTCATAATGCTCCCACAATACATTGGGGGTAATGATCAAGGGTACGATCAAAACAAACTAGTGTGTATGAAATGGCATCTAACCACATCTGAAGGCAACAGCAGGAGTATTTTAGATGCTGTTGACTGTCTGAGAAACACTTTGGATTCTTATTTTACTAATGATGAGCACAATTTCTCAGGTCAAGATAAAAAGATGAAGTTGTGACCTTGAGGTTACATACTGAAATAACAGCCACTAACTCCTCTTCTGAGGTAAAATGGTATTTATCATGTTTGATTAGTTTCAGCCACCTTGAAGGTTGTACACTTCATGGTTTCTTTCTGCCTCCCGGCGTCTGCACTCTCTGCTCTTTCTTCTGCGTCTCTTTTTCTCTCTGTATTTTGTCTCTGTCACTGGAAAACATTCACTGCTAGTCATCTATTATTGAACAGCCTCAGCATTTAATTATAAATGACTGTGTCCCTTTGAGAGTGCTAATGAATCCCCCTCTCATACAGCTTATTCCCACTGGCTAACTTCATTTTCCTGTCAGTCAAACTGTGTGCCCGCCCATCGAGAGAGAAACAATTAATTAAAAATAGAGCCTGTAATTATTACTTTTGAATAGCTATAAAAAAGTTAAGTGAGGTTAGAATTTCAGGGTGTTAGGGTGATGAGTTCAGCATTATTATTGGTTTAAGTTTCCTTACAGCACTTGAATTTCAATAGAGTGGTGCAGGGATGATGTATTTTTGTGGGCCAACCCAGAGGTGAACATCAGCCTGGTTCCCTCAGCAATGAGATTTTTTCATTGGGTTTTGGATTGTTGCAGAAAATAGATTGTGACCAACAAAAGTCTATTATACTTAAACATTTTGATCAGCAAGATAATCTTCACAAATGAACACCACTGTTATGATTTTTGAAGCCTAAATACTTAGCCACTTGTTAGCAACAGGCCTTTTTTAAGACATGTGAAAGCTTAAAAAGTCACAAGTGGATATTTACAGACATATTTTATTTTGCAGTCAATCAAATATGAAAATGTCTTGAGCTTGTGTTAAAACCACAGACCTTATTTCAGCCATCTATCCAACAACCCCATTCAAACACTTTGAAGCAAGGGACCAGGAGTGCTAATGCTAATGTACTTTATTTATAAAACCTGAACACACCTTTTGGAGAACTTTGCACTCTGTCAAAAGAAAAAAACAGCAGAAACAACTGGAAATAATTAGTGAATGAATATGTTGTTGCACTGTTGTGTAAATGTATATTATACTGAATTTACCCAGACAAAAGGTAACTATGAATCTTAAATCTTTAAATATGAGGAAATATACTTAGCAGAAATAAACGTCTGGTTCTCTCTGCAGCCGAAGGTAAATAATTTAACAATTTACTGTATTTATGTGGAATTTAAATAGAATTTTAACTGCTTGAAAATGTGATTTTAGAGTTTAATTTAACCTCATTTCTCTCTTTGTAAAAGTAAAAACCTAACACTAAGATTTAATTTGGGCTTCATTAGCAGCTATGAAAGTCTCTCACTCTGATGCAACTTCATGATTCAGGGCGGTGTGAACTGAAGTCTGAGGAGTTTTACATCAAAATTTAAGCTTTAATACATCTGCAGCCATAAGAGAAATGATAGCATACAGAATAAGTATGTCTAGAAGGGCACTTGTGTCTTTTCTTATGCTGTTTTACTGCTTTTGCCTTCTTTCCACCCTCCTCCATTCCTCCCTCCTCACCCTCTCAGCTCCCTTGATCTCTCTTTAGTCTCTCTTTCCCTCATCCAGAGAGAATCATTAAAGCTCAGATATGATAGTTGGGATACATCAGAGGGAAGCTGTACCCCCACGTTCGGCTGCTTCACCTCCTCTTTTCAACTCTTCCTCTGCCTTTTCTAATCTCATTAACATTTGACATTTACATTCCCTCTTCATCCTCAATCACTGAGCAGCTCTCTGCACCGTCCCATTTCACCTCCTGTAGATGAGTGTGTAGGTTCATGAATCTTAACAAAAACCTAGAAAAAGCTTTCAATCTGAGAAGAATAACTGCATTAATTTTCACTAAGCTTTCAATAGAGAGTAAAAGTAAAAAGTTCAAAAAGTTTTTAGAATATTCGACTGTACATTTTGTTCAAGTTCATTCATCTTTATTGGTCTCTGTGAACAAATGAATCTTTTACAAACTCTCGTTTACTTTTTTTCTACTGCATCACTTTCTTATGTTGAATCTGTGAAACTCATCCATTCATTTCTTTATCCATTTATAATCCATACACCCATTTATTCATTAATTATCCTCCATCAATTTATCAGCAATCCACTATTTATTCATCTATCATTCATCTGTCCATCCAACTATTTATCCCTTTATCAACCATCCATCCCTTCATCCATCCATCCTCCATCCATCCATCCATCCTTCGATTTATCAACTCTATCCACCCTTCATCTTTTCATCCATCCATGGATGTATCAGTTTATCCATTTATCAATGCATCCATTCATTCATCATACCCCTATCTGTCCTTTATTTTTCATCATCCATCTATTCATCTACTCATCCATCGTCTAGTCTTCCATTATCTATTCAACCATAACATTTGCAAATGTATATTTCTGTCTTTCTGTCTACACAGAGTTTTAATTGTGAATCTGCACAAACACTAGACTTCCATCATGTCTTCTACACGTTTTTTCAATGGATGGAGTTGTGCATTAATTCACATTTTCTTTTGCAGATTTTCAGGAGATTTATTTAAAAATTGTGGCACATTTGGATGTAAACTTGACTTGTGGAATTACAGCTTCATGTTCAGGATCTCCCTGTTGGCTTCATCCTCTCATCCTTCCTCACGTCCTCTTGCCATTCACATCGTCTCCCACTTTCGCTCTCAGTCTTTGCAGAACTGTTCCTCTTCTTCCTCATTCTGCTTCCTGCTTCGTCCCATCAGCTCTCTCTCTCTCTCTCTCTCTATCATTGCCTTTCTCTGTCTCTCGCCCAGGCCTGCTCTCTTGTCCTCCTCTGCCTCTCGCTCTCTCTGACAGCTAATCAATAAGCAGGCAGCCGTGGGGGAAGAGGCTTGTCGACCCAGTGATGGGGAGTGTGGGGGTGGGGGGGTAGCACCCGAGCGTGCCATAGAGTGCAAAATGTACCACTCTGTGCACATACACACTCTCACACACACCCATGGTGTTTTAAGACCACTGACAACAGACACACTTTGGAGGTTTATGTGTGTCAGAGTTGTTAATGGTTTGATGATCAATGTAATAATATATGTGTAGTAATATATGTGTGTAAACCTGTTGTTTATAATTAGGGTCTGGGATTAGAGAAACTTGAGCCTGTATTTATCAAACTGTAGTTTAGGAGTAAAAAAGTTTGTGGCTAAAAGCAACAATTAAGACACATTTATCAAGTGTAGAAGTAAAGTTTAAGAACAGTTCTCTGTTTACAGATAGGAAATAAATGTAAATAAAAAGAAAACTAAGCTGGAACAGGAAACTGTGTCACAGAAATCATATTAGAAGGAAGATTTAGCATCATATTGACAAGTGCCAGCGATGCTTAGACAGTGATTGCAAATAAAGGAACTCCAGATTTATTCTTTGCTTGCAGCCCTGATAAAAAGAAGTTGAAGAAGAAGTAACATCCTATCAAATATTAAAATTAAATGCAAATCGTAAACTAAAGCCACCCTATTCTGAATTGTACACATTGCTTCAGATAATGCATTACTCACCTCATGACCAATGATATTTTGTACAATCACTCTAAAACATGTCTCAGAGGGTTTTTGTAGTGTAGCCATCTTGAACCAACATCAGAGACCTGTGGAGATATCTTGATTATGTATGTTTGTATGTATCGTATGTATGTATGTATAGATAGATAGATAGATAGATAGATAGATAGATAGATAGACTTCCTTTCAGTGCATGTTTCCTTCATTTGAATATTGTAAAATGTCCAGCAATGATTTGGTTGTTCTGTTTCCATTTCACCTGCTGGACATTCAAACAGACAGAGCTGCAGCTGCAGTCAATTACATCTAATTAGTGAACTGAGTGACGAGAGTGATGCTGCTCCTGCAGGTTCTGGTCTTTTCCTCATTGTTTTACTCAGTGTGAATGTTCAAAGAGCTTCTGCCTGCAGATAACAGTGAGTAGCTGACATTCAGTGACGGATTTATCAGGTTTTGTTTGTCATTTGAAGTTTTAATGAGCCTGTGTCATGGATTAGCATAATGTAATGCTAACTCCTTTATTGCTATGGCTCTTAATGTGATTACTACTGTGAACTGTAATGTTTTAGTTCAGTCATGTGGTGGTTTGTCCTCTATCTGCTGAATGTATAGATATAATTAATAACTGATACTAAAATTTACTTCAGTCTGTAAATAATTACACATCCTTTTAATTTGTCCCGGTCCTTGTCAGGCTAGTTTTCAGGCTTAGCTGCACCTCAGGCTTAATGTTACATTAAAGCTTTTCATGAGGTAAGTTTTAGACGAGGTGTGAATCTGCTTCATAAATGTACAGAGACAAGAGGAAAAAGGAGAGAGACTGGAGGAAAATAACAGAGGGGACCAGAGTTTCTTCAGAGACGTACTCCCACGCACATGTTGGTTGCTAACTAGCTTGCAGCTAATGTCTGTACAGTTGGTACAAAGGCTGTTTGGGGCAAGTAAACACAAACGATCCAGCAGCCAACTTTGCACTGATGATGCGAGGTGAAATTTTACCTCACTTTCTGTTTTAACACACCTTCAGTAGTTGTCAAAGATTCTCCCTGAAGGTTCGTCTTTCCTGTGAACATGAGTCAGTGTGCATCTCATGCCAAATTTATCACATTTTGACTTGGGCTGCACTTAAAGTCTGAGCTCACATCTCTTTCAGTCCTAAGCAGGCTATCAGTACAGTTTTCCAGTTAACATCTTATTTTTATATGTACTGCAGTTAAAATGAAGGCAGTGAATAATGTAGCCTCACAGAGAGAAACATTTTTTTTTTTTTTTTTTTTAACCATTTGTTCTCTTGAAATGTCACTAAATGTCTGTTTATCAACTTGAAAAAGACACCCAGAAATCTGTTTGATGTTGAGTCTGCCACCACTATCACTGCTAACCGCCAACGTTAAGTTCTAGAATGGAATGCTCGGACGCCATAGCAACAGTAACTAAGGGGGCGGGTTTAACAACACTTAGAAACTGACTTTTTACATTATATTATGTGGTTTAATGTATACCTTTTCACTTATAATCTCTCCCAAATAGTGTATTTCATAGACTTTTCATTGTCATTGTCATTTATCATTAGTTTGTGAATTTGCTTATGTAATTACAAGGAATTATGAAATGAATCTTATTTACATGTTGTCCCGAATACAAGACGATATGTTTTTTTTGTTGTTTTTTTTAGTGGAAATGAGGCTTGAAAAATAGGAACCATCTTATATTTGAGGACAAGGTAGAATATGAGATATTTTTCTACAGAGAGTTTTGAACCATGATACCATCTGCTTAGGGTAAGTCAGTCCTGAACGCGTAAATTCATGACGACTAAAAACGAGTTGATAGCATCTCCTGAAGTTACTGCAGAAATGAACCAGGGCTCTCAAACAGTCAGAAAATTACTGCTGTCCCAGATGATTTGCTCTAAGAAACAGTCTGGAAAAAAGTGTCAGAGAAAATGATTTTGACTGCTTCTAAGAGTCTGACCAGACAGAGTTCTTCTCTAAAAGAGAAAGTGGAAAAGGGTTTGTCATAACTGTCATATTCATATTCAGGCCAATACAGTTTTAATGATAGTTCATTAAAATTAAACCAACTTCATTAAATCATCAAGTTTAATGATGCTTTAGATCTACTTTGCACTAACTACGACAGTTCAGTTTATTTCTTGCAGATTAAGTCAAGGTTATTTGGATACAGTTATTCAGTAGTCTGAGATGTTTTTCATTTCTAACTCCATCTAGAAAGACATAATAACAGCACAAGGCAAATTTATTTTTGGGTATCATGGGCTTTGTCTGGGAATTGATCATATAAGTAGGACTATCAGGACTATAAACTGGTAATTTAACTTCCAACATCTGGTTGATTTGATTTCAGACTCATCCAAAACTCTAATTGGAATCAGTCTGTTTCATAGAGCAGGAACACACAGTTCTGTGTCGAAGGCACTGACGACATGATAATGATTTGTTTTGGCACAGAACAGGCGTGTTACCAGGCAGATGTGGCAGGATGTGGATCAGCTCCCCCCCTGAGAGACCTGAGCAGGAGGCGGTGGACTCGAGGTCATCCTTCACTGCCTGTAAGTCGTCTGCATGACATGTTGCTGTTTTAAGTTGCTGAACGTAAGAAGATGCTGAGTTGGCTCCTGTTAGCATTTCAGTGTGCTGCTGCTCAGAGCCCCACGGAGCCTGATAGAGGTCGAAGGCTGTCTGCTGTATGACATGTCAACACCTTTGTCATATTTCTGTAAGTGTGATGAAGCGGCCCACAGCTCTGTCTCATAGATGACGGTGTTCTTCAAAATATCCAGACGTATAAAGTCAAAGACAAACAGGATGTACTGTTTTAGAAGCAGCAAAAAGTGGGTGAGAGAATTATTTGTGTCGTTTGTAGGATTCACCTTTTCTTCTTTTGTGTGACTCTTTGTCGTCTCTAAGACTGACATGTTGCTTGATCAGATGTTATGCAGCCCCAGGAGAAAGTTAGTGAGGACACAGAGGTCATGTCCTCTCTACAACAACATGACACTATATTTGACTTTTAATTTGAATGGAAAGTTTGTGTGAAAAAAGTTTTCTGGGATATTGATCAGTGACTGCAAAAGAAAAGCTTTGAAGCACAGCGTGTACTTCAGAGCTGGAGATACTGGAAACTGGGAGATTTCATGTAGTTAGAACATGCAGTCAGGAAAATCTGCTCTTCTTCCTTCCATACATGCATTTTTAAAACATGAGAGCACTGGGCATGTTTTAAGAAATGAATCTGGAAATGATCAAATAGAGTGAACATCAGCCTTTGTCTTTATTTCAGCAATCAAAACATACTATACTGATGCTGATGCAGAAATATCTAAATGACAGGTAAACAACACTTGACAAAGGGCTAACACTTGACAATTCTTGTTACCAGGAGGGTTTTTATTTTGATGACAGGTGAACTGACATTTCCCTCGGATGCACTGAGGTTATTTTCTCTGCGTCCTCCACCCACAAAATACCAATGGTCTCTGTTTGGAGTCATGATGTCACTGGAAAGCCACAGTTTTGTGCAACCAGCTGCAGACTGTTGTTGCAAAAATAACCACAGCAACCGCCTGTGCTTATGTGCACATCAAACTTGCTGGACATGATTAATTATTTGACGCAGTTCCTGCTGCAGTGTCAACAGACACGTTGATATATTGAAAACAGTCCCATGAGAAATTGCAGGTGAATTAAATTTTTTCTTTCTGCTAATAACTCCCTCCCTCCCACCACAGGTAGATGTAGAGAGAACAAACAACTACTAGTACTAAACAACTGAAAATGATTTACTGGCTAATATTAATGTTTTAAACAGACACACATAGCATAAAGATTTTGACATTTAGTTAATTAAAGGGAGACTATGAACAGTGTCTGAATCAACTGTCACTAGTAATTATCACACATTTATTTTTGTTAGTTTTTTCAGTTTGAAATGTGATGGTCTGATTTATTGAAGTAAATTCTGTAAATTCACAGCGTACCAGCTTTGAATGTTTTGAGACACACTACAGATGTTATTTGTTTTGTTTAAACATTTTTTGAT